>NW_008605744.1:0-22140 GCF_000691845.1 Merops nubicus
AATATAATATAAGAATAATATAAACTAACAAGTTAGTGTCCATGTAGCATATTAACTGGATCAAACACCTCATTTTATGTTAGGAATTTAACTTAGATCACATACAACATATCACACCCTTTCCAAACAGTAACCAAAACCCATATACAAAACATCAGTAGTAGTCTTACCCAATCTTGTCACCAATTGTGAAGTGAAGGAATCTAAGAGTGTAATAAGCTATTATTTGCTCTGGCAGCATTTTGCAGCCTAGCGTGATGTGCAAACAAAAGCAGAAGTAGATGTGGACTAGATGTCAATTTACTGTCAACGGTTTCTTATATTTAACAAGCTCCAAGGAAAACAAAAATTTCATTTTGCAATATCTTTTAAGAATTCCAGCAATGTCCCACACATTAGAGGTGTATGAAATACACTGTGTAAACATTTGGCTGCACATTAAAAGCATCTTACAGGTCCTTTCACTTTTTCTAAGTATACTTGTTTGAAATATAAGAGAACTAGTAATTCAGAAAACCTCTCTCGTTGTTAAATTCTCTACTATTTACTGTTAAAAAATTAGAGTTCCTGAAGAAAATAATCAATTTGCTAAACTTATGCTCATATTACTTAAAGTAACATAAGGACTTAAGATCTACAAGAAAGTCTCAAATATTTGAACATTACCAAGCAATTGCTTTCAAGGCCAGCTCAAGTTTTCATAGAATATCCTGCCAAATACTAGAGCTCACAAAATGTTTTCCTTAGAGGATTTTTGTAACATTTCAAATGAAATGCAAAGTGAGGCTGTTTTATCAACAGAAAACCAAAAGACAGATTTTCAGAATACTGTCCCACCAATGAGAAAGCTTTGTCTAGAGAGTGGGACCTTGTTCAGCTTGAGTAAAGCAAGAACCTCCTTTCATAACAGAAGCATACATTTTTCAAGGATTAAAATCCTTCATTACCAATCACTTCCATGAAGCATGGCTAGGATGTCAACTTTATCTTTAAAATAATTCCACATCTTAAAATTTTGATGGTAAGCAGTTCTAGCTTATATTGTGTTAGTATCCTAAACTATGCAATACCCAAGTGCTCCATTACCAAAAGTTACTTCTACCAAAAATTTGTGAGGAATTCATGAAGTTTACTTCTGATATAGTCAGAGTTGAATAAACACAGAGGAGGTGCAAACATCAAATAAAAACTGCCTCACAACTTTATTTTTCAGTCTTCACCCAGATGGGCCACCTGTAAGAACTGTAATATGAAGACTCGTCTCAAACACAGAAAGCCATATAGGTAATGACTGTTCTGCCAAAATAGCCTCTGAGCAACCAACTCCCAAAGCTAAGGAAGATGACATAATGGTTACTCTTTGTATGTTAGAACACCTTAATTATTGCATCCCCATTTAGCAGCAGGGGAGAGTAACAGATTAAAAGAGAGATTAAAAGGAACAGAAGGCAGCGAGTTGTGGAGCTGGTTTTGGGTGGAGATTTCTTTGCTTGTTTGTTTCCCCCTAAAGCCCAAAATCTCTGACATCCAGCATGCTGCAGAATTTGTTCCAGAGGAAGACTGGTGTCGCTTCCAGAGCACAGGCAAGACGCTTTCACATTATGTGAGCGTTCCACACAGTCCAAGGAATCCCCTGGAGCAGTGATACAGGACAAGCTGCCTCAGTTCCACCCCATTCCCAGAGGCTTAATGTATACAGGGAGCATTTGGGACATCTTCAATCGAGCATTTGCATCTCCTAACACAGAGCATCTATTTCCTTTGATAAATGTGAGATTATCTGGATGGCCTTCAGAGTGGTAGAATATAGTATTGTTTATTTCCTATTAAAAAAACCCAACTTGTTGTAGAACAGAAGTATAAAGCCATTGTAATCTCATCTCCAGGTAGAACACAGTAAGTGTGTCTACAGCACTTGTTTATCAACTTAATACTGATTTTGATTTTCTGAGATACCTAGGCAACAGAACTTTTAATAAATGTAATTCCTGCTCAAATTGGCTTGTTTTGGAAACATCTGATTAAACACAAGCACTCTTAGCAGACTAGCAATGTCACAGAAAGCATGAGTTAGCTTACAACTGAAATGAAATATGGCCACTTTCTTTAGCCTAATAACCATGTGTTGATAGTTCAGCATAAACAGGAACTTTGAAGAAGCTTGCTCTTAATGCTATGTGCTACCTATTAACACAACATCACTGAGGTACAATACTTACTCAGAAACTAAGTAGGTGTTTTTACACCTTTCTGAAAACCCGTTATTAACAAAGAAAGAAAAGTCAGAATCTGAATGTGAAAACCCTATTTTAAAAGGAAAACAAAAGCCATAAGCTTAAATCTGCATCTTCTGGCTTCCAAGGTGCTTGGCAGCTGCAGTTTGTTTCCACCATAAGGTTGAGTTACTCACCATTTCTCAGACTCGGTTCACTTACTTAAATGCCTAAATACAGATTTTAAACTAAACTTTGGGGCTCTATACCTAAACATTTTCTAAAACTGTTTTTGAAATATTACTGAAGTTTTAATAAATCGACTATTTCTGATTGAGATTATGACCTAAACTACAATAGATAAATTAAATATCACATACTGTTAGGAAAAAAAAAATAAATTGGAAATTCTCAAAGCAAAGGAGCACATGTAGCTTTCTTCTGATAAGCATGCAAGCTATAGATGACCTTTAAAAGCAAGACATTTCAGAGGCCATCAACAAAATACTTTATTCACATTACAGGTAAGTATATAAACTAAATTTCAAATCTCAAATTCTGTAATTACTATGAACTGAAAACCCTTACAATTTTAAGAGAAAAATCACTTAAAACCAAGTCAAAAGTAAGTCTATAGTAACTCTAACAAAGAGCAAAGTGCTCTACAAGTCTGACTTTATACTGCACTCCCCAGTATAATTTGTTAACTATAACTTAATTTTGAAATAGAGAGCAGGGCTTACCACTAGGTATTTTACTGTCCAATTTAAAAGCTCAACATTCTTTTACCTAGGACCATTTACTGACAAAAAACCACCACACAAAACAAACACCACCAAAATAAAACCCCCAAAATTACACAACACCAAAAGCTAGATATTCAGAAATTTTGAAGGAATAAGGGAGGACAGAGTGATTTATTGTCTTTACTCGTAAGTAAAAGTTAGAATTTTGTTAGGTTGAGCACAAATAAAGTATGCAAAACTATGCATTTTCATATAGATTTGCTATTTAGTGGTTCTGCAGTTAGTTTTTTGTATAAAGATTATTTTTGGAAAACTACTCCGTGCAAACTACGTAGTTACAGCTTCTTTCCATTCAGAAAGGGAGAAGCATGCACCATGTCAACACACAGGAGCTCCCTTGCACATCTCTGTAGGCACTGCACTGTATAACGGTCTTTCCTGCAGAGAAGGGGTACTCTACTTTTATCACTACATTGTGGCTTATCTGTAACTAAAGCAGCCTTTCATCCAGCAGCAGTGCTGGCTGAGGGTGGGAGAAGCAATACTGCTAAGGCACGCCTGGGCTGCTTTCTTGCTTCCAAGTTATGTTAACAAAATGCTTGAAATGTCCTCACTGCAGTTTCCGTTGTGTCCAAGTATCAATCATGCACAGAGGCTGCTGCATCCATGTACACCAGCTCCAGAACTGGTTTTGACTGTTAACAAGAATGACTGTAGCTACCTACACAGAGTGAACTGTTACAGAACCAGTAACCAGAATGGTCTGTTCTCCTTGAGTCTGTATTTTCACAATCCTACATTACTGTTCTAATAACTGCAGATACACTGACAAAGTCTTTTTGCCACCAAAGCAGTAGTAAAATGAACATTCTAGAGTAGATTCTCTCTGACGTGAGTTATATACAAACAAAAAGGTAAGCTCATCCTCAGTGCACTAAGTTCTAGACTTAAAACTGTTTCCACTCTGCACAGTAGCTGTACAAGCACCTAGAAAGTAAGTACAAGCACCTACACTACCAAAACTATGGCAGCTGATAGGTTGCTACACTACGTTTAAGACGAAGCACACCAGCTCTACGGAACAAGTAGGTCAAATACACTTACAGACAAGATGACAAGGCAATTTTTGTATATAACCTTCTTCATCAGTTTTAAGTGCTCTTGAGATTTTTTTTCTTATTTGTCTAACTGAAGAGTTTTCAACTTACTGTTCATGGAAATCCAGCATTGGTGGCTCAAACCGTAGAGGTCGGCAATTTCCCCGATATAGGGACACACTGCAAGAAAAATTAAAACACTGTAAAAGATGCTGTTAAATGTTACATTTTTGCTCCCTTCCCACCTCAAATCACCCTTTCCTAGCAAAGTGTTCATTAATACTAATAATAGAGCAACTAATTTGAAAGAAAAAAAGTATGACAAACTTGTCCAGTCAGAATACTGTGATTTTACCAGCCACTCACACGATTACGTGATGTCTCCAAAAAAGACTACAAAGGAGTACATACCATGGAAATGGACATACTGAAGTGCTAGTTTTCCTCTGTACAGTGATGGCCGAGTGAAAGAGCAAGCTGAATACATTCATATCATCTTTCATAGCAATAACCAAACACCTTCCTCAATGAATAACAGCAATTTACATACACATCATGAGTTTCTCTAGCTACAGCTATATTAATACACAAACCATCTTGGACTTATGGTACTGAGACCATGTGTCTATACTGCTAAAAACACAAACTCCAGAAGACAGTGATCCTGCTCTAGAAACATTCCTTTGCTTTGCCTATACTAACCTCCCACTGGGAACTCTTTGGAGGAATGCTAGGAGGTGAAGACTAAAACTTAAATAACATTCAAACAATCCAGCAGTAAACAGAAAAAAGGATTTTAAAACATTCTCTACTACTGCTTATTTTACAGAACACAATCACTCATGTGAGTTATTGAACAAACAAACAACAACAACAACATAAAATAAAAACACACACACACACAAAAAAAAACCAAAAAAAAAACCAAAAAAAAAAAACAAACCCCAAAAAACCAAACAAACCAACCAAAGTGGTTTCACTGACTGAAACATCATCTTATTCAGAATTATGTGATTTTGACCACACTTCAGCAACACTTTATTTTGGGCTGAATAAAAATCATATTTGTACAATTAAACAAAAACCATGGAGACAGTAAAATAAAAGAAATAAACAGGAAAGGCTAAAGAATGGCTCAAGACAAAGATCAATGGCTTTCTTTTTTCCGTAAATGCTTTTGTTACTGATACTAAAATCACACTCCTGATATAGATCCTTGTTTTCTGCTTGTGTCAATCCCAGACACTCAAAGACAGGGCTGCAGCCACACAGCCTCTGAAAGCAAAGCTGCTCCACAAACCCAGCCAGTGTAGCAGAACCACCAAATTCTGCCTCAACAGATGGAGAAGCCAGGAGATGGAAGATGCCCTCAGACAGGCGCATGTAGCTTGCCTCTTAAAATCTGAGGCCTTGAACAAATTTTATCCAACAAACTTCCAAGAAAACTATTATTGATCCAATTCAGATGTCTTTTCCTGCTCCAGAACCATTTCAACAAGGAAATTATTTACAGAAACAAAAATTTAAGAAGAGGGTATGAAATCTTAACTATATTCTCTCATAGCACAGATCTGGGCACCAACGACAGTATAACAAACCGACTCACTCTAGCACCCCACAGCTGCATCCCCACACTTCAAGTACAGTGCACATGTAACAGGGAGACCTGTTCATGCTGACTGACTGACATCTCTCTAAGTCTAGACGTCAAAGCACCTCCAACACCACTTAGAGCATGGTGGTTAAAAATCGCTTTATCCACATAAGAGGAGTAAGACCCTTCTGAAGCAAGGGCAGGCACAGTACAGTCAGCTTCAGTGCATACTTAGGCATGCACGTGTGTGTGTGTGTACCTGTGTGTATGGCACAAAGCAACAGAAGTGAAGGTGTAACACATAATAGCAAGAACTGTATTCACATCTACAGAAAACTACACGTCTTGCCACTAAGTGCTGCTGTAACTCAGAGTTGTTGAACAACAGAGAGCTTGGGCATACCTTCTTAGGCTAGAGTCAAACCTTGTCGAGCAGTACTCAACAAAAATGCAGTTTACAGAGACATTGTACATAAGAGAATAAAGTTGGGAAATTATGTTAGCAGTAATATTTTGAAAGGATAAAACAAGCTGATAATAATTCTTCAAAGTGATCATCTCACTTTTCAAAGCTTATGGTCCAAGAAACATATAGAGTGCATTTTTCAACTGAAAAGGACAAAAGGCTCCTATACATCCACTGTCACAATAACACTAAACAGAGTACTCTTTTCAATAATGATTTCTAAAATAGTTCTGTCAATTTTTTTCCAATTTCAAAACTTAGAATAGTCAAGAAGCACCTCTTTTAAAATTGGCAATTACTCATAAAAGGATGTATCAATTCCTTTTATGCAAAAGTTACAAAAATATTTACAGCATTTACAAAAGTGATAATGCAGATCTTTATTTCAAATGCACTGAAAATAGTCAAGATTAACTCGACCCAACCTGACCAATCAGGACATACACAATTCTCTACATACATGGAAAGTTGAAGTAACATTTTCTCAGACTGCACAGCTCTGTTGTTCTGGATACCTAGCTAGACAATATAGAACTTTCAAAAGGCTGAAGTTTGGTAAAGGCAGCTACATCATAATGAATGAGAACTATTATAATAAAAGTAACAACTGTATTAAGATTCAAATGGGAACAAGTAATACTGGAATTCCCAAACTTTGCCTGCTGAAAGGGCCAACATGAGTCAACTTGCAGCAGACTTAAAAAATGATGATAATGTCTGCTCTGCTGGGCACTTGCTTACTGAAGGCTGGATACACCCATGGGTAGGGCAACTTTACAGCATAATGACATTTAAGTTAATTACTATTGTATGCATGTAGAACTATGGCTCCTGGTCTTGTACAAGAATTTAAACATTTTTCTTTCCACGCACCTCCAAGTTTTCTAACCTTCAAAGTCAAGAAGAACAACATGAAAAGGAAAAGATGCATCTGAATGAGAGGAGACTACTGACATCTGCCAACACGCTCCAGCAGACTCAGAACAGGGCAGGAGTCATCTGAATCTATGAAGTTTCAGGAATTACTAGTTCCTTGCAATAACTTAAGGTGATCCCAATGCTTTTTCCTTTCTGCAAGGCTTTTGATTTTAAATTGAGAATGAACTAAGCATAGTCCCCAACACAATCATTAACCTCGCATTATCATCCACTCTGCTGTCCAAGTCAGAGGACATTTACTTCAGCTGCTAACTACTACACTGCTACTACCCAGAAGCAACCTACTACCAGGTGCAATTCACTGAAGAGCAACTTCACATCTCAATAAGTTTAGTCACAGATGCAGTTATAAAGATGGTCAAAACATCAGTCTCTGGAAAGACTACAGGTGATAAGGATGTCCCTCTGTGCTGAGGCAGTTTTCTTCTAAGGATGTTCTGCAGCACTACTGTAATGTTTTGCTGTTATCGCAGAGCACTAGGCACTTAAGTTTAAATCATCCGTGCACATCCCTGCACTTGGACATGAAGAAAATATTGTCAAATACAGTACTTATAGATTTCTGCAAAGCTAGGCAGTAACTGTATCTCTGTACCCTCACTTCACCTTTCTAGCTGTTCTGGGATTTCTGGAGGAGGTCTGTGTTCTGAGGAATTTTATCTGCACCATCTTTTAATTGCTACTGTGGAAAATTCAGATCTAAGCATTATTCTACATGTATTTTTCCCACATTACTTTACCAGTTGTTTAAAGGGGTTTATTTCCTCTCTTGTGCCACAGATCATGAAGAAATACAGACAATGGCAATAAATTGGCAAATAGTAAGAGATCTCATAATTTTCATAGAATCATAGAACGTTTGGGTTGGAAGGGACCTCTAATGGTCATCTAGTCCAACCCCCCTGCCATAATAAGCAGGGACATCTCCAACTAGATCAAGCTGCTCAGAGACTCATCAAGCCTGATCTTGAATGTCCCCAGGGATGGGGCCTCCACCACCTGTCTGGGCAGCTTATTCCAGTGGTCTGTCACCCTCATACTGAAGAACTTTTTCCTAATGTCTAACCTAAATCTCCCCTTTTCTAGCTTAAAGCCATTACCCCTCGTCCTGTCACTACAAACCCTTGTGAACAGACCCTCCCCTGCTTTCTTCTAGGCCCCTCTCAGGCATTGGAATGTTGCTGTAAGGTCCCCCCAGAGCCTTCTCTTCTCCAGGCTGAACACACCAACTCCCTCAGCCTGTCCTCACAGCAGAGCTGCTCCAGCCCTCTCAGCATTTTTGTGGCACTCCACTGAACATGTTCAAGCAGTGTCACGTCCTTCTTGTGCTGGGGGCTGCAGAGCTGGACACAGACTCCAGGTGAGGTCTGCCCAGGGCAGAGCAGAGCAGCAGGATCACCTCTCTCCATCTGCTGGCCATGCTTCTTTTGATGCAGAATTCAACTGGCCTTCTGGGCTGCCAATTTTATTTAGCAACACACAATCTTAAAAAGCTACTACCTTGTTATTTCTATTATCACAAAATAAAATGTGTCCAGAAATAATAATGTGAATTTTAAGAATTACAAATAGCCAAATACCTCACAGTGGCTACTTCTTGTGCCAGAACATCCTTGAAGAACCAACTTAAAGACATATTTTTTGCTAAGAAGAGTAAATAATCATATCTCCCTGAGAGAATCTAGGACTTGTTAATACTTAAAGATAAAGCTGACCTGCATATATTAGAAAATGTACTTAATTATTTTAGATATATGGGTATTAAACATAGCCTCAGTGAGAAAGTGAACTCCCACAAAACATTTGACCACTTCTGTATTTGGCAGTGGTCACTGCTATAAGCACAGATGGATAAAAAGACTAGTAACAGAACTTTTTTATAAACTACACCCAGACAGTGGTTGGCTCAGTTATGCCAACACTAACTCTGTATCAGTAAAAGATACTCATGATATCAGATGTCAAAACTTCAAAGCTAATGCTTCCTGAGGGGGTTGTCTGGGAAAAGGGTGGGGAAAGAACAGGGAGAAGCTCTAATGGGTGCACTGTAACCTGACCATGGACAAGAATAAAACCAATTACATAGCTAATTCATTTCCCTCCTTCCAGTTAGTGTTAAAAAGCAGATGAAAGAACTGTCTAGATATGGAAAAAAATATCTGTAAACTGTGCCAAGAAGGAGGGATTATCATCTCCAATAAGGACAATGAAAGACAAGTCACCTAGAGATGTTAAGCATGTGGACAAGGAGTTTTCAGCAACGTCATTGAAAAGAAATCACCTAGAAAACTTTAAAGAAAGATCCATATAAAACCAGTAACAGAGTCAGAAACAGGCTGACAGGAAATTGGGTATTTACTTTGTAATATGGCATAGAAAAGTTTGCAATGCAGATCTTTATCACCTTGAAACTGAATGCCAAATAGGCCAGTGCTCTGAAGTGGAACGGACTATTTCTCCTGAAAAACCTGGAGATTTTTCAAACGTGTAAATCAGTGTTTTATTAGAACATTGAAATTTCAAGTGGAGAAAGCAATCTTCTTAGATGAGAAGTTAAAATAAGATATCCTGGAAGCATATCTAGTCTATGGCCTCAGTCTCATTCTCAGGGATCATCAAATTCAGTTGTTTCCTGGGAGATGAAAAAATTGCTCATAATCCCTAGGTCCCAATAAAGGCTTCTGCAATAGAGACTCAATGATTTAAACAAGATACTATTCCATTTAAACTGTCTCCATGAAGTCTGACCCTGCCCAATACGTAAAATACACTAATCATGGTTCTCCGTTCATTTGTCACTCTTAAATTCATGTTTTCATATGTGCAATCTGACCGACGTACTGCAGCACATAACTACAGCTGTTTAGTTCCTGTCCACAGCTGTCCCCCCTACCATTCTGCAATCCCCTAACAGCTCGTGGAAGAATGCAACGAATACCCAGAGCACAACAGCTCCAGTTCACAATCCATGTACAAACCCTCCATCATTGGCAGGGTAAAAAAAGTCACTGGACCATGAACTGCAGCAGCTGAGCCACAGACACACTCACTCACTTTCTCGGCCACAGGAGAGAGAATTCCTGGCAGGAAGGACAGGTAAACAACAACTGGGGCACTACCATCTTAAACCACTCATGCCAGCTGAGGTACGAATGACCAGAAGTCCAGCTGATTTCACATTATGAACTTTGTCAGGGAAGAACACAATGATCACTTAGCTTGGGCTATATGGCTTGTGGAAATGGAAGCTTTGGAAATTAGTATCAGTTATGCTGCTCTGTAACATATTTGCTTTGATTGTGCTCTTCCGGAACCATTAAGACTCATTTACCTTTCAACATACAAGAGGAGTACAGTAATGAAATTTAAGATATTCTTTCACTGCTGTGCAAAGTCTGAGTCCGCTACAGGGTAATGAGTGCAGGAATTCACACAAGCAGTTTTGGAAAGCAAAATGGGGAAAACTACTAGTAAACAAATTATTTGAAGTGCATAATTTTAATTTGATCTTCAAAAAACTGCTTTTATCTTGAACAAAATGTTATGATTTGTATGATTACAGCAACCAGAAAAAATAAATTCAAGTAACTCTAAATGCATGGTAACGTTACACAGAGTAACTCGTATCACAATGCAGTTACTCATATATGTGTATATATAGTATGTGTCCGTGGGTAACAGAATAATCAGTACTGAATGCATCTTTACAAGCATTACTTATGGGAACAGTTTAGTGAAATGCATATTCTGCTTGCTTAATCCAGTGTTAACAGGCAAGTAAAAACAATTTAGAAAAAGCACCAGGTGGAAAGTTTAATCTGAGTGACTTCATAGATGATAAATAAATGAGCATAAAGTCCTGAAGGGAAGAGAGGAGCCTCCATTGCTGGAGAAGGGGAATGAAGACAGATTCAGGGAAAGTATAGCACCACCAAGTTCCGAGTTTCATGCAGAATGACTAACCTAAACTTTTTAAATTAAAAAGCTTATCATTTGAATTAAACTTATAATTTAAATGATAAGTTCATACAACACAAGTTGGTCAAAATTCCTATTACCATAATACAGAAATCGTCTCAAGATTCTGATCAAAATATGAACTGCCTTATTTCAAGACAAAATATTAACTTTTCTCCATTATCATAATAAAGGTAACATTTACGTTTTAATTACACTTGGAATGAAACATCAGTGCCACATCCCCATAAGATTCTTCAGCATCTTCATATTCATTCCTTCCCCCTGAAACCCTGAATTCCAAGTATACTTAGAAACCTAGCACTAGGTAAGCCAAAGTCTACAGTATTTTCATACAATTCAGGAGATGTACATTGAAAGATTTAGGTCCGCATTTAATCAGAAGACAGAAGAGACTGGTGGCAAGTGATACAAATAGCATCAAGGCTTTAAAGCATAAAATGAAAAATTTTACTTTTTTCCAGAGATTTTTTCAAAACTTTTTCCACAGAGAATGCAAGGGATGGATAAGGGAGGAGGGGGAATAATCTATAGAAAATAACAGCATAAAGTTTTCCTTCAAAGAGACCCCAAGAACTTCTGAAGCAGGTAAACAAGTCCACTTCTTTCAAAATAAAACTTCCATAAAATGATAAAATAATCTACAAGCAGAGTCTCAGTTTTCCCCCTTTTTATTTACACGGAATTACTCGGTATACATTACAAAACGAATTAAAGAATTCTTCCACTTCTTGTTCCATATTAGTGGAACAGTAGAAGTGATTAAGCTGTGCAGTATTAAAAATTGCTTTACATTTTAGTTTAAATTTCTTGTGCAAGACAAGTAATAGAAAAATTACACTATTTGTATTTGACCCTATTTACACTAGAACTTTATTATTCTTATGAAAAATATCACAAATTTCACAACAGGATGTCTGCATTAAACTTTTAGAAAATCATCTTACCTTTTCTGTTGATACGAACTGAGGCCTATAGTTGTCTCAGTCTGTAAAAAAAAAAAAAAAGAGAATTTTAGACACTGACAGCATGATCCTTTCCATGGGAAAACAACAACAGTTAACAAGTTAATAGATAGATCTTGAAAGACAAAAGGAGAAGTTCTGATCTGGAGCAGAAAATACAAACTGGTTTCATCCAGTTACTTAAAGAAAGCAAGCCTCCATCAAAAGCCTGACTGGCTCTGAACAAGAACAGGAGTCAGTTCCAGGGGTAAGAACTCCTACAAAGTGTAAGACAAGCAGCAACTTAACAACTTAAAATTGAGAGGAAGAAAAAAGTCCAGGGAATTATAACACTGTAAGGAGCAAAAAGAAAAAGCTAGCATAGATGTAAGAAACAAATTACAAAGAAAGGCAAATAACAGTCAAATAATTATCTCACCCATGTAATTTAATGAACTAGAAAACAAAGAACACTGTAATCTCCATTTCATTGGGAAACTTCATCTCCTTCCCTACTAATGATCTTCTAGCCTCTATTATTCATAACTTGACTACCACTCTGCTGGACATTACAGTTAATGACCTCAAAACAAGGAGGTCAACTTGTCTACAAAATTTCAATTACTTTACCCTTGCCTAAGAAATCCCAAGTGGTTTTGAAGGCTGTGTATAGAACCTCCTCCTGATGCAGCTAATATGAAAATATACCTGTCTTTGAAAAAATTCTGTCTTCCCACAAGATCTGGGGATCAAATTAAGGAGTTCGGTCCTTCTCTTAAAGGCACTTCATGGCCAATACAAATATTTTATCTTATGGGAGCAGGAAGAAACTTTACAGGTCTAATAAAGCCTATGATGCACCTTGGCTCCTCCTGGCACAATTCAACTCTGTTATAAGGGTGTAATTTGTTTGCAAGGGGAATGTGAGTTTTTCGTTTCAGAACTACACCCAAGTCCCTTCACTGAGCATTTCACTGATCCCCATTTCAATTTACACCTTCTTTCCTTGTTTTTCCTAAGATAAAAGTATTTTTTCTTAACAAATTTAAAAAAACCCTTTACTTAAAAAACCCCTCTGATAAAACAATATATGTTTTATTTTGCTTTTCAGAGACAGTGCTTTGAAATTTTAGGATTACTACTACTAGATTACTTCGTCTGCAAACATCGATGCTTGATTCACGTCAAGGGTCAATTTTGGACTGTAAATCTAAGTAATACTTCAGATTTTAAATGAAATTATTTGGTTTATTGATCCTCCAATTTATATCAAACTAAAGAAAGCTGGAAGTGTATTGTGTACCATGATAAAACAAAGCTAATCTGTTGTAACTTGAGGATTTATTTGCAATTTTAAATGTCTAGGCAGAACATCAATTAGCTTTTTTGTTTTAAAACCTCTGAAAGAGAAGGTCAGGCTGCCTAAATCAGCAACACAGAGGAAAGGGTTCACATGAAATTACACTTTACAGTACAGCATGATCAATGCAGTTCTTCCTCAATGAACAGAACGCTGAGACACAACATAAGTTGTTCTATATTGCAAATGTTATTATAACTAAATGAAAACTTGATGATTTTTAAAACTCAGCAAGCTTTTGTTCATGTATTACATTTGCACTGCAATTAGGAAAACAGGGCATTTCTTTTATTAAAATACACTGGCTTGCAAATGTTCCCAATAAGTTTTCCTAGTTAAGGTATACTCATGTACTGATAAGCTTCTAGTTCAGCTTCTTAATTTCTGGTCTCATCCTTCATTTTCTATTTCCAATAAAGCATAAGCAAATACTTAAAAACTGTAGTGAATTGTTTCAGAATATGAAAAATTCAATTAAAATTAAGAAAGAAGACATTTTAAATGTTTTAGTTAATTGATGAATGCTTAAGATACACAATGTTTTGTATCTAAAACTTCCTGAGAACATTTAGAAACTTACTGTCTAACAAGTTAATTGATTAGCTCTGAAATCTAAGAATTTAATCAGAAAAACAATCTCTGACTTCCACACCTTATTTTTTCCTCACAGTGGAAAGGTAAGAACAAAGCTTCTAGTTCTAAACTACCAGCCATTAACTTCTTAGCTTAAAAAACAGATAGGAAACGGAATCAAAGTGAACCAGCTCAGTATTTTCTCTTCCATCCAAAAATGACTTGCACTGTCAATAGCTGGTTTCACTCTCCATACAAGCACCTGTTCAAAGCACTGAGCCAGGGATTTCCTCTACTTCACAACAGCATTTTATAAGCTCTACAGAAAATACATATTGCTAATGTTAAAATGGTTTTAACAAGCTTCAAAGAGCTACTGATAATTACATATGCTTATTCTTATTATCTACTCTTCTATCATAAATCTGTCAACCATGAATCACTGTGTGCCTTTCCAATTTTTTTTTTTACATTTTTTATTTTAAACCATGTAACTATTCCCAGAGCTTGCAGATGTACTCATTTTCTCCAAAAGCACAGACTACACCAGGCTCTGAGAGCTCTGCAAGAGATGCTGCACAGCCTGCTCAGGAGAGGCAGACTCTTGCTTGCCTGCAGGAACGTACAGCCCCAGTGACTGCAGCTGACCCTCACCACTGAGCTGTTTGCCTATAATGGCCAAGTTGCTAAGTCCCAGTATTTATGAGCTTTTTGCACATCTCTCATGCACATCATACATGGTATGCTCCAGGTGTTAATGATGAGGAACTTTTGGATCTGAAGATCTATGCAATACAATCAGTAATGCAGATTTATCCAGAAATGACCCAAATCCATTTTGAGTGTTTTCTTTACTGAAATAATCTGCTATTCCTCTCTATCAAGCAACTGCATATACCCCTCTCTTCTGCTACTGCGGCACAGTCATTTAAAGCCATTCTTATCCTAATTTCTCCAGTTCCATTATTCCATGCTGTCTATTTACACCACTGACTTTCCTGCCTGCTGGAGAAAGACCAAACAAAAAATTGGCGAGACAGTGTTCCTGTGAAATATTGTTACACAACTGTACTGGTTTGGGCTGAGATAGATTTAATTTTCTTCGCAGTAGCTAATATGGTGCTGTGTTTTGGATTTGTGCTGACAACAGCGTTGATAACACAGGGCTATTTTCACTACTGCTGAGCAGTGCTCACACAGTCAAGGCCTTTTCCACTTCTGACACCACTCCAGCAGCGAGTAGGCTCAAGGTGCACAAGAAGCTGGGAGGGGACACAGCCGGGAAAACTAACCCCAACTGGCCAAAGGGATACTCCATAGCATTGCTCAGCAACAAAACCCTGTACCAGTGTTCTTGAAAACTCATTATTCAACACAATTAAATACAACCTTCTTTTCAGTAATTGATTTTTCTTTAATACGCTTTTCTAGAGCTTTTCTTTTCAAGAAAATATGCTTTTCTAACTAAAGCATATAATTAAATTACCAGCAGTTACCTGACAGCCAAATGATGTAGCCAACAGGTTCAGATCCTATGACAGGGCAACCAAAATAGTCATTACCAACACTGTCATATCCTTGGCTACTAGCTTTGGCTCTAACAAGAAAGTATGTTCCATCAGGTTTTAAATTATTCAGCAGAGAAAGTTGTTTGTTACCTACACTCTAAAGCATTGTATCTGGTAGTCAACACCCCTAATATTAGTCTTAGACTAAGAGCCCTCCCAGGCCAACTTTTGGACAGAGGGCAGTGGGAATCAAATTTAACTCCAGAAAAATATGGAAACAAATGGAAATACACTTAACTGATGACAGCTGAACAACTATATTGCCAGAGCTGTAGGTAACTGCTGTGGTTAAATTCTCTGACTGATCACTCAAGTTTTCCCTCCTATGTTCTGAAATTACAGATTTGATACGGAACTATTAGTATAATATCTATACATAAACTTTAAAATCACAAATCTGTTTGTGAAGACATCATACATCTGAAATGTTTAAGAGTAAAAATCCATTAAAGATTCACACTTGCAATGAAAAGCCTGTTACTTGCTTTTACATGTCTGTTACAGACAAGAAAAATGACAAATTCCTTTCAAAGACACTGTTTTGAGTAGGAGATTGTTTGCTTCTTGCTTTGTTTTGGGGGTTTTGTGGGCTTTTTGTTGTGTGGGGTTTGTTTTGGTTTTGGGGGGGGTCTGTTTTTGTTTTGTTTGGAGTTTTTTTTGTTTATTTTGTTTTGGTTTTTTTTAGATCAGGGTCAATCAAGAGCAAAGAAATGGCATACCAACTTCAGCAGCTCATCAACTATAGCATCATGGAACTAAACCAAAAATAAATCTCATGTGGCAGTTTCTATAATTACCACTCATTTTTATTACATGTCCCTCTTTAGAGTAGTGCAGTAAACAAAAACATACAAGTGTGTTCAGTTACGTTCTAAATACTTTTTTTTTAAATTTGATCTCCAAGTAAAATTGTGGACCTACTGTGCTGCATTCTGGCATTCTTTTTTCCTGTGTGACTGCACAAAACTGTCAAACAAATGCCAAGAACTAAACCCGCGTATCAGACCAATCCACTATTTAAAACGTAGGTCTTGTCAAATACTGCTGGATTATCAGGTAAAGAGAAGTAAAATTATGTTCTTTAATAAATACAGTTTATTCTTTTCTCCTGTTAAAGGCTACATCTGCAATAAAGCAGCATTAGCAAAATATGACCTATATGAATTTTTTATTAACTCTTATCTGTATGGGAGAAGTATTATACATAACAAAATATTACCTTGCAATGCACAGATCAGGAAGAAGGCTGCATGTGCACACTACTAATATTTCAAGAGATATAATAAGCTAAGTTACAGAGAAAAAAAAATTCAATTGGGTTAATTTCCTGATCCACCTGGCTGCCTAACAACAGGAACTACAGTGAGCACAGAAGAAACAGCAGAATTACACGACCAGATGGGGAAAAGATTAAGGAAAAGGAACCCCTTTTAACAGTATTGGGGGGGGGTTTATAATCCTTCCATCCAAAAAGCTGTGTTCAAACCTTGGTGACAGACAGGATTATTTAATCAATTATTTTCAATTTAAAGATAACATCCACATTTAGACTGCTCCTACTAACAGTTGCATGCCTTAATTTATCTGTTATATAACCCTAGAAGGATTAAACTATAAACGAAAGGGATTTCAGAATAAAGATCTTGAGACAACTTGCAGAGTGAGTTACAAAATTTGAAGGCTGTCAGCCAGCACCAGTTTCAAGACTTACTACAATTTCTCTCTTCTTCTGGAGGCTCCGATCATCAAAAAAGATTTCACAGAGAATCTGTACTTGAAAGCAGACCTTACAGACTCAGTACACTTGTGGAACAACGCAGACAGCAACTTCATGCACATGGAGAATCAAAAACAAAAAAGTCACTCTCTGCAGGCTGTCTCTAAAGACTTGCCTGTGTTCATTAACTTTATCCAGAAAATAAAACAAAAAAATCCCACCAAAACCCAACAAATTAAAAAAAAAAAAGGGGGCAGGGGGAAGGGAGAGGGTGTGTGTTCATTTTAATGTCTCACCAGTTTGTTATAATAGCTATTCTTTACTTCTTGGTAGGAGGTCATATTACCTAGTACTACATTCAGTCATCTAAACATAGGCATCTGCTGCCACTTGAGATTAACGTCCTAGGGCAACCTGCCTGGTCTCACACTGGCATCCAGAAGACCAAAGAGCTTCTCCTATGCCTGTCAAGTCCATGTAGATGTCTGAGACAGCCCAGGGCATCTCAAATAGCAATGCTTACCTTATCTATGTTTAAGCAACTGAATTAAGGCCCTAACGGTTTTAAACAAGGATGGTGGGTTGGGGGGAAGGCAAGGCAGAGATGCCCTCTTAATCAAGACCTGAGGTTTCTGGACACTAAGTAAGTTTCTTTAATCTTAACAAAATTCTCAACAACCAAAGCTTTCTGTGTTTCTACACAAGAGCATCCACACTAATTTAAAAGACTCTTCCAGGAAGTCTGAAAGAGTCTTTCAGAATATTCTACATATTATTTTTTAGTAAGGCGGCTTCCTTCTTGTAGAAGTTATCTGCTGCTTCCAACCAAATGGTGACAGACAGCTACAAAAATGATACATAGATGGCAGCTTAAATCTTCAGTGCTGTATTCATGAGTTCTATGCTAATAAGTAGGACAATTAAAAGAGACATAATTAATGATGAATATCTTACCTAAGGTTATGAAAAAAATTAATACTGTAATCTGACAGCTGAAAGTAGACCAAACTGAGTCATTCTTGTCATGCTTTTTCATGATCCAAACTCACATAAGGGAACAAAAACATCAGTTACCTTCAGCTGATGCAACACATGCTACTGACATTAGTTTTGCAACAGTCACTTACTCCTGGGCATCAATTAGTTATTTTAAACTAAAGCCTGGGGATGGTAATTCTTCCTGTATGAGGGGTGGAGGGTGGGGTGTAGGAAAAAAAAAAAAAAAACAACACACCAAACCTGCAGTCTTTTATTCTTTTATAAAACTACACACAGAAGAAAGCTCCAGAGGCCAGCTAGTGAACCCTTGCCCAGGGGAGGTCTAGTTAGTGCAAGGGTGCTCGTAGCTTTGGGCCACCGAGCTCCAGACATCTACAAAGGCACAAATTTTACCACTTCTTTGAGTGACCTGGTCCAGTTTTTTAACACCCACAAGTTTAAAAGCTTTTCTTCTTACATGGCTTTTGAACGTCCCATGCTGAAATTTGTGTCCAAAGCCTCTCACATCCTTCCACTGCACACAATATAAAATCTGGCTCTTGTCAACTCTACACTGTCCATAGCAACTAGTTTTCCCCTTTCTCTTCTCTTCTAAAGGCTGAAGAAACACAGCCTAACATGAGGAGCATTCCACCCCCCTCATGATCCTGGTATCCCTCTGCTGTGATTGTTCCAGTATGTTACCACTTTCCTTGTCCTGGGTAGCCCACACTGGACACAGTACTCCAGCTACAGCACCTCAAGCTGGGGGGAAAAAATCACACCCCTTATCTTCTGGCTCCACATTAATTCATACAGTTCAGTAGACTGGTGGCCTTCTTTGCTACAAGGGCACATGGTTAACTGATGTTCAACTTGCTGTCTGCAAGGATTCCCCACATCTTTTCTGCAGTGCTGCTGTTCAGCCAGTCACTGCCCAGCCTGTCCTGCTACACAGGATTATTTTCACCCTGATGCAGGACTTCCATTTGCCTTAGCAGAACATCATGAGGTTCCCATCAGCCTGCAAAGTCTCTCTGAACAGCAGCCTTGCTTTCCAGTGTATCAACTACTTTGCCCAGTTTGGTAGCATCCACAACCTTACTGAGAGTACTTTCAATACCATCACCCAAGCTGCTAATGAAGATATTAAGCAGTATTGTCCTGAGTATTAAGCTCCACTATGGATAACTGACTGCCAGCTGAACTTTGTAGAGTTTAACCATGGAGGTCAATGGTCCAGCCACTTTACTGCCCACTTATATGGTCTGTATCTTAGCAGTTTGGCAATATGGGTATCAATGGAGATCACATCAAAAACCCTTTTAAAAGTCAACATACAGTATGGAAATTTGAGGTAATAAAAACAATTAAACTTTACACCCTGAAAACACTATCGATCATCATAGAATCACCATGGTTGGAAAGGATTTCCATGACCAAGTCCAACCTTCCTCCTAACATTTCCCTAACCACTAGACAAAGCTCCAGAACTGAATGGTTGCTACTTCTGTTAAGACGCTTCCATATCATGCCATATGGAATGAAGTACAGATTGTGCAGAAAATACTAAAATTCCTCCAGTAAGAGATCAGCATTGCTGATTCCCACGCACATAACTCAGTCCTGTGGCTTCCTCATTGCAAAGCCACTGCAAGTCATGTTGGGGTTCTGTCTGTTTGACATTTAGGACCACTGTAACTCTCATTAGCAGCTTTTGTGACTAGCAGTTTACAGCAGTATCAACAAGGACAGCAAACATGTATTAACTATACATAACCACACAGGTTTGCTTTCTTCCCTGATTTTAGTTATTCTGCAAACCAGCGAGTATCGGTAAAATAATTTCTAGGAATTCACCTGTAAAAAAGCATTTCATACTTAAGAATACTGCAGCACAGGTATGCGTAGTGATTCACGCTATGAAAATTTGAATGAAGAGTCTTACCATTTTCCTTTTTCATGGTAGGAATATGTTACTTTAAAACCACTACTACATAAGCAAAAGAACTTTACAAACAGTTTGAATAGAGGATAGCTCGGTCTGGAAAACAGTGGCACCGACTACATTGTGCAGAAACATTAGATACCCAAGGCAAGAGCTCTCACAATAAACAGAATGACCTGGGAAAGATTCCATTATGAACTAAAAGCAAATTAAAACTTTGCTCTGAAAAAGAGATTTTACTTCACTAACTTTTCAAAATAAAGTCCTCAAAAAGTGAGACAGTATGATGGCTTCACATGAAATGATAAATTATTACAAGTAACAATTGTAGTTTATTTCAGCACTCCTAATATTTGCAGGTAACATCATTGTCAGGAGCCTGAAGCATCTGTCAGGTCTGGACAAGGGTTCAGATAATCAGGACATGTGGAGAAGGCCCAACACTGACAAGGTGAAGTTCAGCTGAAGGAGAGCACAAACCTAAAACTTGGAGTATCTGACTAAGCAGTAGACCACTAAGGAAAAGAATGTGTCTGGAGAGCATAGCTAAATACAAAGCATAGGAGCAAACAAAATGCTTTTCAAAATTTACAAATCCTTTTGGAATTACTAAAACAAATGTTATTACACAGGTAAGCAACTACTCTGTCCCTTCTCAAAGCCTCAAAGTACCAATGTCCTGATTAAATGCTACACTAAGTAGTGTGTAGACAAATAAAAATCCAGTAAAGAAAGTTATAGGGTGTTTTTAACCCAAACACCCAAAGCTACAGGTGTCTTTTAGTGCAAAATTATCATTATGAAGAGGGGAAAAAACCTAACAGAAAACCCAAATGAATATATATTGGAGAAAAAAGAAGCAGCAAAACAAGCTTAAGCATGAAATAAATATGTACTTAAGGAAGCTTCTGAAAGTTGCTTCTACAGGTTTTAAGAATAGAAGAGTCAAGTATCTGCCAAGGGTAGTCCATCTACACACACTACCTGAAAAAACTGACAGAGCGAGGGGCAATGGGTTTAAACTCGAGCAGGGCAGATTTAGATTAGGCATGAGTAAGAAGTTCTTTACTATGAGGGTGGTGAAACACTGGAACAGGCTGCCCAGAGAGGTGGTGGAGGCCCCACCCCTGGAGACGTTCAAGGACAGGCTTGATGGGGCTCTGGGCAATCTGATCTAGTTAAAGAAGTCCCTGCTTGCTGCAGGGGCCTTGGACTAGATGAACTTTTGAGATTCCTTCCAACTCAAAGCACTCTATGATACTATTAAAGTACAAGGTGATCTCCTGAGATCCATTCTAACCAAATATATGACTCCGAAGTGCCAACTATCTAATTTAAACATCTGCAAACCGCTGCTATTGAGGGAAAAAACAAATTCTCAACTGCATTGAGCAATGGACAATTTATATTAACACAATTCTTACCCTATGTTCAGGATCCAAATAAACTATTTGAAGAATTCAAAACGTTTTTGAATCACTAAGAGGACTGATTCATGTGAAGAATAGACAGAATTAGGAAATTCATTATTGTAATTTAATCCATGGTCAGAAGTATCATAAATTTATTCAGATATAAGCCTTTAATCGAAACATATTTAACTGAAATGTATGCTAAAGAATAAAATATTCACTTTTTCTCTGTTAAGACAGAGGACAAAGCTGCATGGTATAGCAATTTCTAATCCACATACTGAAAAACCACACTCAAAATTACAGTCTTTACTTCACTACTGTTATCCACTAACAAGAACTAAGGAGATTTCCATTGCCAGTTTGTTTTTATTAGCTAAAAGGAGGATTTATGTAAATATTGAAAGATTTATGCTCTGTCAATGTATAACTGGTTTAAGTCAGTCTCATCAAACCAAGTTTTCCAACACATTTCATTTACTTTTTACAACAAAAGTCCTAAAATGTGATTGAAACATATGAGTGTTTCACTGGTAGTATGTTGTCCAAATAAGTACAGAAAAAGAGTATCAAGAAGATATACTCTGACTACAGGGAGGCAGCAGGA
>NW_008605744.1:22171-30177 GCF_000691845.1 Merops nubicus
ATGACTAAATTATATAGGACTCATCCATGATTTTCAAAGAACAGCTATCAAAAAGAAGATGAAACATTGCTAGTTCAGATGATTTACTCAGACTACATACCTGCAATAGGTCTCCTTCATCAAAACGCAGCATTTCTATTATGCCATCCGACTGGATGAAAGCTACAAAGAAAAACAAAAACTAAGTAACTTAACAGGAAAACATTTTGTTATTAATTACAAAGAGCAACTTAAGCATCTATAATCTGCTGTACCTCATTCTGTTGGTAGAGCTATGACAAACCAAAAGAACAATGCAGAGTCTAGAGAAATACCAAATGCAAATCTGTGACGCTAATTTTCCTGAGAGCTCCAACTCCGAAGTGAACAACTTCATCTAGGCTCCCTAAAGAGACTGGCCCTCCCAAGCCAACTCCCTGCTTCCAGCCCTACCACTGACTGCCTCCCCCAACAACCGACTTTAATGCACCTGAGCCCACAAAGAATTCCGACACTTACAAACTGAATTTCATTTATACACCTAAAAACTTAACTTACGTCTGGAAAGCTTTGTTCACACTGTTCCCTAACCCTCAGTATGACAAACAACTCCCTCCATCTTGATGGTAACTTAATACAATTTAAGACACTTCAGAAGTGTTTGCACTGTATGATTAAATTTGATGAAATGTTCATGCCTCCATCACATATAGGATCCTCAGATTAAGCATTCCTCCACAATTCACTTCCTCTGTTTGGTCAGGCAATTGTTTTTCAATTCCTCTCAAAATGTAGGGCATGCTACTTTCTTTTAAAGACAAAGAAATAAGGGCATCGACCTTCCTGTAAAATATAATAACCTGTACAAGAGTGAGCACAGGTTAAAGAGGAAATAAAAGTTCTAAGAGGACTAAATTTTACTGCCCAAAAAACTACTCACACACACAAAAGCAGGTCTTTAGGATAAAGTAACAACCTCTAAACCAGAAATATGTATTTAAAATTAAAAATCCCTACCAATCACTCCTTCCCTACCCTATGATCTTTTTCCATGATTGCCTTTACCATTCAGACAGATGAAGTTGAGAGGCTGGTAACACAGCCCTCCTTCCACAAAGAAGAACCACTTCCACAGGAAGATGTTAAAGATTTCCCAACACACACAAGCATAGTGTGCACCTCTGGAAGATGGAACCTGCATCCCAATCTGAAAAAGGAGATTAAATCTTCATCTCCCACTTTGGAGGTCAGTGTTCCAAGAAGAAAAATTATTATAAGGTTACCAACATGGCCACTGATGTTTTAAAAGAAAAAGTGATATTACTTTCAGAAAGAAAAAATAAGACAAAAAGTACTCTTGGCAGCCAGGAGTAAAGGCACCTACTACCAGAGAAACACTGCTTGTAACACAATAATTCCAAGCATTTTTCTCACTGGCTCCATTAGCAACACCTCACTCAGCACCCAAAATTCAATCTGCTACTTAACACATCCTATTCTGCACCCCTGACTCCCCTCTATTTTGATACCTTCTCCTAAAGAGTACAAACTCCACAACCTTGCTTTCACATGACTAGAAGTTAACATAAAGGAAAGACTGCTGTTGTCATCTCCAGAAGTCTCTTTTGGTATGCAAAGGAACCAAACAAATAAACAAAAATCCTAAACAACAGAACTTTATACAATTACTTGGCAAGTTACCATACCTCAGAATTCTAACATTTAGTGACATAGGCTCAGCAAGCAGCCCAGCCCACATGGAAATGTGAAAATCATCACCGAGGGGAAGGAGTGACTCGGATTATAAACAACCTGCATCTCCAGCAACATGAACAGAGGGATGAACAGTAGCAATCAGTCACATTAGCAATATCGTAGAAACTTTTTTATGTGCACTTCCTGTTATTACCTTAATGATTTCCAAACCAAACAGAAGTCATCATTAATATAAGAATAAGGGGTTTGGTCAATTATTTATATTGATCCAACTATACAGAACATGGGGCAAGAGATTAAAAAATAATTAAAAAAACCCATCATTTAAACAGCTGCTATGAGATCAAGCCTTACAACTTATTAAGATTTGGGCTTTTAAAACTTTAATTACTGGAGTAGGCCTATCATTTTAAAGTTTAATTCTAGAAACAAACAAGTGGATTCTTGTCAATGTAACTGGCAATATATCTGTAAGTCATTCATGTTGCTACTTTTTTTTTGTCTTTAAAACCTCTTCAAAAAATCTGTACATGAATTGCACGGCAAGGTGTAAGAAAATGAAGCTTTGTCATGTTAGGTTAAAAAGCAAAGTAGGACAGTTAACCACAATTTCATAGAAATGTCATGCCTCTGCTCTGTGCAAAATTACCAAATTACAAATTAGCTGATACAGAGGGAAACTTCTCAATTTTAACTTAGGAAAAATCCACAATGATTTTTTTTTCTCATGTATTTTATTCATTGCAAGTTTAACAAACAGTTTAATAAAAGAATGTATCAACAAGAGTACACCCTCCTTACTGTACAAGGAATGACACCTCTAATGTTGGGGGCTTTGGCATTCTTTTCTAGCTTTCTGCTCTGGAAACAAAGAATACACAGAACTCGACTGTAACATCAGGCACAAACATGGTTTAGTGGTCATGGCAGTGTTGGATTGACAGCTGGACTTGATCACCTTTGAGGTCTTTTCCAACCTTAATGATTCTGTGATTCTATGAAGCCAAAAATTCACTAGAAAACAGCTTTTTATATTAATAATCTATCATCAACCAGCAAAACACAATAGGTTATTTTTTCAAATGTATGTTTTTACATAAAATTACAACTCATCGATATTTCCCCCAAGGCTTCTTTCCCCTGTTTTAAATAGGATACACTGTCGGTACAAAGAGCAGAAAGCAGCAACAATTCTTCCATATGGATAACACACACAAGCTCACAGAAAGTAGCCAAAGCCTCCTACCCAAGAAGTTTGAACACAGGCAGCCAGCCCTTCTGTAAACCTCAAACACTCCCTCAGCCATCTCTGCAGTTTATTTGTCTTTGTTGCACCTTATGAACAAAGCAACAGATGTTACAGAACATTTTGAGCGGGTGACACTGTTAAATAGAAGTGCCATTCATCACTCTATCATTTAAGAAATGTTTTCAGAGAGCAGATGACAGTTAGTGCCAGGTGAAGTCAAACTCAATGCAAAGTTTGGCTGCTGGCCATTTCACAGCAGTCACATTTCACCTCGGACTGTGAAGAAGTTTCTGTGGTTATACCTCTTTGTTTTAGACTAACTTTCAAGGCTTTGTTTCTACTTTATCAGTTATTTTATCAAAGCACGGAAATGACAAATACCTACACCTTTGCGAGATGAAAGCTTGTTTTTGCAACTGACTTCTCAGGTTCTCAATACAGGCTGAGGCAAGGAGTCACCTCATTCAAATGAGGCAAGGCCAATTATATTTTACAAAAGCTCCACTGATGAGTCAAAGAATCACCCAAATCCCTTTAGGAATAGCTCTCAAACTGTTCAATACTGACCACAGAGAGAACAAAGGCTTCTTCAAAGTAAATGCAGACCCATGTCTCAAGAGCAGAATGCTTTCTTCTGGGTATTTGCCCATTCCAGAATTAGCAGCAGTTGCACACCATTTGCACTTGTGGGTACCAGAGCTAAGTAAGTTCACAAAATCTTTCAGCACGAGTCCAAAAATAATCTTTTCTTGTCCTTTTACACAAAATATGTATGTCATCGATAGCAATCAGGTTATTACCAATGCCAAAAGATTCTTCAAGCAATTAAGTATGAGATCATTTGGACATGCTTTATGAGGTGAACCATTTCCCATGCTGCAGAGGAAGATGACTGTTTCCACAAAGTCCCTAACAGCTTTGCCTGGAAAAAATTCCCAATGTCCAGGTTGATACCATCATGTCCCATTATCAGTCTAATACTGCAGCCAACACTTTAATACTCTGGAACAGTAAACTGCAGCAACTTAAGAACTGCTGACTGTGCCATTTTGGGCACCCCTGCCACATGACTGGCAACTGCTACAAAAGGAGGACAACACAACATTTGGGGTAGGAAGCATTTCAGCTGTCACAGCATGATCTGCCACTGTACAAATCAGCAGCCAAGAAGCCAAATTACACATTAGGAAAATAATTTCTTCCTGACCCTACAGGCAATTGAAGACCTGAATAGTTACTAGTCAAACTTCAAATGTTATTAGCACATTGAGGGCCCAAAGAAAGAAAAGGACGAAGATTCTTATCTACAGATTTCAAGACCAGAAGAATGTTGCCTCCTTTCGTCCCCATCTGTGCTAAAGAGTTTTTTTCTTCTAAGAGGTATACACAGATGCCTCTCACCAGAGAATCTTTATTCTCTCAAACACCTCAAAGATGCAAATTTATCAGATTCATGATAAACCATGACAATTTCAGTCAGTCTCACTACTAGGATATTAAATGATTTCAGGGTCAAATTTTTCCATCTTTCAGCTTGCATATCCTGGTTTCCCCTTTTCACAGTAAGCCACTACTAACAGAATTGCTATAAACAAGAGCAAACACTAAAGATACTTTAAGTTTCATTTTCTTTTTGTTTTCCATTAACAGCTTTTAAAGTGAAACTTCTTTGCTTAAGTCAGCTCTTCTATGAAAAGCTCATAAAAGATACTGGAAAAAGAAGAGCAAATGTAGGTCTTGCTCCCACTTGCTCCAAAACATCTTTTCCTACAGACAGCATTTTCTAAGCTTTTCCAAAATCTTTGAAAAAATGGCAAAACAAACAGCACCACAGCCATAATCCTTTCCCCCCATACAACAGCTTTCTGGAAAAGTAAAAGCACCACCCAGTCATTATTACCAGTACCTCTCAAAATGCTTCCCCCTGCCCTTTCCAAAGACATCACACTACTTGTTGATAAACACCTGAAATAATAAAAAGGAAACAACAGTGGCCTAAAGAGATACTGAATTCACTTAAATTCCTCAAAGCTTAAGCAGCAGCATCTCACAAGTTCACAGAGTTAGCAGCCAAGTTTTGCTCAAACACATTCCTACTTTAATTGCTTCTTGTTCAAGCCTTTTATATTCTAACTTAAAATAAAAGTACACACCTACAAAGCATCAAGTAACAAGAAGCAAATTTTAAAATCCCAAACCTCTCTAAAATAAGCCAAAACTTAGTATCAAAATCACTTGATCCAACACCAATCTTTAGATGTGCATGAATTACACTTAACAGAATAAACCTGCATGTATGTATTATTCTGTGAGACCACTGAATAAGCCAAGACTCTTTGTGCACAATGATAAAAAAAAATTCTCCATGGTTCACAGGTCATGAGACCTACTTCTGACTGTAATCCCATCTTTTAAGGTGGCTTTGTGAATTTTTTATTTCCTTTTATTTTCCACTGTCAATTTCTTCATTTCAGTTGGAACTTATACCCTGGCATACAGAAACACTATCCTGGAATATTACTTAGTTCTAGAACAGCTACTCCAGAACATGGTGCCTCCATTTATTTTTATGTTAATCATCACTATATATGATTTTACATGCTTTTAAGAACTATTTTCTCCCTTAACTCTTGCCTAAACCAATTTTCTTATAAGCTGTAGTTATACAACATGTTATCATCTAGTCTATGAATTTTCCACAAATTCTGGAAATAGCGTTCCAACCTAACAAAGCAGGGCCAGATTGATTACTTAAATGTCTCCTAATTTACACCAAATTTCTTTTAAAGTTTGGGTTCTAACCCTTTTTCTTAATGACTAAACTCACATCAAGGTAACTATAACCACATGAGCCAATGACAATGTGCTAATGTCATTCACTTCTGTAATTGTAATTACAGCATTTCTATCACTACTGGCTGAATCATAGAATCACAGAATCACCATGGTCAGAAAGGACCTCTAGGATGATCAAGTCCAACCTTCCTCCCAGCATTTCCCTAACCACTAGATCATAGCCTCAAGTGCTACATCTACTTGTTTTTTGAACACCTCCAGGAATGACGACTCCACCACCTCCCTGGGCAGCCCGTTCCAGTGCTTAACCACTCTCTCAGTGAAGAAATTCTTCCTAATATCCAGTCAAAACCTTCCATGGCACAACTTGAGACCATTTTCCTTCATCCTATCATCAGTAATTGGGGAGACCAATACCAGCCTCACTACAACCTCCTTTTAGGTAGCTGCAGAGAGCAATAAGGTCTCCTCTCAATCTCCTCTTCTCCAGATTAAACAACCCCAGTTCCCTCAGCCAGTCCTCATAAGACATGTTTTCCAGCCCTCTCACCAGCCTCATTGCCCTTCTCTAGACCCACTCCAGCACCTCAATACTGATTGATAGTCTTTCTGATACTGTGGTGCCCAAACTGGACACAGTACCCAAGGTGTGGTCTCACCAGTGCCAAGTACAGGGTCATGGTTACCTCCCTACTCCTGCTGGTTACACCGTTTCTGATACTTGCCAGGATGCTGCTGGCCTTCTTGGCCACCTGGGCACACTGCTGGCTCATGTTCAGTCTGCTGTCCACCAACACCCCCAGATCCTTTTCTACCTGACAGCTTTCCAGCCACTCTTCCCCAAGCCTGCAGTGTTGACTGGGGTTGTTGTGACCAAAGTGCAGGACCTGGCACTTGGTGGCCTCGTTAAACCTCCTACAACTGACCTCAGCCCATTGCTCCAGCCTGTCCAGAGCCCTCTGCAGAGCCTTCCTACCCTCCAGCAGATCAACACTCCCACTTAATTTTGTGTCATCTGCAAATTTACTGAGAGTGCATTCGATCCCCTCATCCAGGTCATTGATAAAGACATTAAACAAGACCGGTCCCAAACCGAGCCCTGAGGGACACCGCTCGTGACTGGACACCAGCTGGATGTAACTCCACTCACCACAACTCTCTGGGCTCGGCCAGCCAGCCAGTTTTTAACCCAGCCAAGAGTCCACCTGTCTATGCCATCAGCCACCAGCTTCTCCAGTAGAATGCTCTGGAAAATGGTGTCAATGGCCCTACTGAAGTCCAGGCAGACAACATCCACCACTGTTCCCTCATCCACTAGATGGGTCACCTGGTCATAGAAGATCAGGCTGGTTAAACAGGACTTGCCCTTCATGTCAGCAGCACCTGATCCCCCCGTTGTCCTGCACTTGCTGTGTGATCGCCCCCAAGATGAACTGTTCCATAATCTTCCCCAGCACCAAGGTCAGGCTGACAGGTCTGTAGTTCCCCAGATCCTCCTTCCTGCCCTTCTTGCAGTTGGGCATCACATTGGCAAGCCTCCAGTCATCCAGGACCTCCCCTGCTAACCAGGACTGCTGGTAAATGAGGGTCTTGGGAAGTTCATCCACTGTCTCCCCTCAGCACCCTCAGGTGGATCTCATTCAGCCCCACAGACTTGTCCTGCAGGTTAGCTGACAGCACAACACTAAAACGGGACGAGTTGGTTTTTAAAAGCTTTGACTACTAATTAACTGCTTATGCACAATCACACAATTTCAGTCAACCTGAACAGTGGAAAATTGAGTACCACTGCAAAACACAGGCAGGTGGATAGACTATAGCAATAAAATAACATTATTACGAAAAGGAAAATTATGTTGTAAAAAAATTAAATACCACACAGAGAAAAACAGTATTATGTTCTAATGCAAGCACTGGTTTTTATCAGCTTCAAGAATATAAAAGTCTGGTGAGCCTCCAGAAATACGTCCCAGTTCAGTATTTACCACAATAAAAGCTGTTTAAAGAAAGGCCTGTTCTCCAAGATGGAAGAGTTGATGTAGTTATCAGCCTGAATTTCTGCTGTCATCCCAACAAGTTCACTGAAAATGTGGAAGATCATTCTCCTACAAGCCAGTGAACCTCAGGGAAGAGGCTTCAAGAGAGAACCACCAGCCAGCAGGCTTCCTTCCCAGCTAAGCCCTCTTGCACTTACATAGCCAATTGGCTGGTTTCTTTTCCAGTAGTCCCTAAGGAGAAAAACCTGGACCTGAGCAAAGCCTTTGAC
>NW_008605745.1:0-15623 GCF_000691845.1 Merops nubicus
TCTGCCCGGCTCCCCGCCGAGCTTCTCTGGCCTCCCCGTCAAAAATCTGTCTTGCCGTTTCCCCCCTTTTGCCTGCACCGCAAATACAGTGAATTATTGATAGTGGAAATTGCAATAATAGCAGCCCCTGATTGAGTGGCTCCATTTGATCTTGGTAAAGACAGAGAGATGGCCCATTCCCCGGGCGCGGGCAGCGGCGAGCAGGAGCACAGGCATGTGCCATACCTCGGGCCACGTCCCGCGGCAAGAGCTGGCCACCGGAGAGGCACCCACTTTGCCCCCAGCCTGCCACAGCTGCCCCGCTGCCCGTCCTGGCCTCACGCCCACCCTCCCCTCACTGGTCAAATGGAAGACAGTCGGCATTCAGAAGAAGATCCTCTGTCCCTTTATGAATCGGTTAGAACAAGCACCGCTCTGCACCTGAGAGCCTAGCTGCCCCCTAATTGCAATTAACGCCGCAGGCCCATCGCTTCAGTGTGCAACTTCATGGCCGCTTATTTATATGAGGAGAAATGTGTGCAACTCATTGCTGCCTTCAGACAGTCTGATTGCCTGTGTGCTTTTCCTATGAAACACCTGCATTTATTAGATCAGTAAAGTAATAAAATATCCCAGGCGTTTGAAATCTGAGTACACCTAAGGCCTTCCATATAAAACACCTTTTAATATATATTAAGGGAAACAATCCTGGTGGTTAATATCCTTTGCAGCTTCAAGAACTTCTTTAAAAATCATGTTTAGGTACCACATTACCATCCTTCTTGCACTTAGGGGTTTAGTTTTGCATGTTTGAACTAAAAGTGTGAGCTGCGAAGACAGTTCCAGCTCTTTTGGCCCAGCAATTTCCAGTCCAAATCCACTCAATTTACAAGAAAGCAGACAGCTTTTCAAAGTGCTCGCCGAGAGCCTGGGCCTAAGGAATCGCACCCAGCCCTTGCTGTCTGAGAGAGATGCTAATAAAGGTAGCTCTTCAGGCTGAGTCCCGCTCAGGTATTTCTGTGACATTCAAATTCTGCCATTAGGAACACATCAGCCATTTCTTTTGCCACTCTAATATACCAGCGTAACCTTCTAGCTCCGGGCGATGCTGCGGGGCGGGTGGCTGAGGGCAATTTCAGACATGAGCATGTAACTGCAACTGGCTCGCTTAATGCGTGCCTTTTATTGTACCACCTCGGACCTCTCCATGGTGCCATTCTGCACTTCCAGGGTTAGTGTGCGTGCCTGATTTCACCAGGGCAGCATGTTTCCAGCAGCCTCCTCACATAGTGATAAGACAGCAGAGTTTTAATACTCTGTGTTTGTAAGATGACGCCTGCAAATATTTGGATGATCTACCAGTCAAGTTTAACAGCAGCAGCAGAGTCTACTTCAAGCAGCTGTAATGTAATGCATTATACAAAGGTTACTACTCCTGGAGGAAGGACTCTTCTTCTGGTCCACTGGACATCCAGATGAGCAGCAGCAAGTATCATGCTTTTAGAGACACCGAAGCATCCCCTGGCTTGTTTTCAGGAGCAAAGGACACACGTATTCCTTAAAAGTCTGCTTGCAATCAGAACAAGTTTTTAATTTTGGAAAGGAAGTGTGTTATGGACCGCCTGACAGATCCTCACTCTCTGCGGAGCGCCTTCAGCTCTGCTCTGCTAAGAATGTGAGAACTGGTAATTCCAGGCACCCGTGTGCTGAAATTCCCATTTTGCTCTGCTAGAAACATGCTGCCTTTTGCCCCCGCGTAGAGATTTTCCCGGAGAAGAGGTGTGGTCAGAGAGCTGCTGTATCTTGCCGGTATAATCAGCCCTTTGGGGATTTTTACCAGCCGGTGCTGGATTACTGGGAAAATGAAAAAGTAGTGTAAATAATGATCTGTTTGGAGTTTTAATGCCCGCACAAGCTGGGCTCCGAATTTTTCAATCAGCCCCTGACTTCAAGGAGAATTTTGTATGAATGAGCCCCAAAAGACTGGGTCCACAAGGCATTCGTTTGTGAAGCAACTGCTAATCATCACACGGAGACACTACCCTGGTCAGAGCTCCACCCTTTCGTCCACAAGATGTACTGTAAGCTTGGAGGTGTGGATAAACCATCGCCTTCGAAGCCTGTGGGATACACCGGCTGGGATGCCTAGGCATCCTGGTGTTCCTTGGGGATTCCCGAGTGACACGAGGCAGAGCCCTCTCTTGTGTCCAAAAAGAACATCTCCCAGCCGGTCTCAGGTGCAGCTGTGTTCTCCTGTCTGGGTTGTACAGGTGTCAGAAATGAGTGTGCTCAGGAGGAAAGCTGCTCCCCGTGCTCCATGGGGAAGAAATGGGCAGGCAGGCCCTTTGCTGGTGGCTTCTGTTTGGTTAATTCAGCTCCTCGAGCCTCTCGGTGAGGTTGTCACAGCATGCCTGCCTTCCTGCATTTACCTTGGAACCAAGTATCTTCTGCCTATACTTAACTAGTTAAAATTATTTTATAAATACGCAAATCAGACTTCACCCTTTTCCGTGCAGCAACAAGGGAAGAATGAAAACGAGTATGAGTTGTCAATCAACATAATGTTGACTTATCCGTGCAGCAATATCAGGTGGCTTGCAAGGGGTAAGACCATTGCTTTCTGCTGAATTCAATTTAAACTGTGGCATAGGCAGTAATGATACTGTAGATACTCTAAAGAAGAAAGCAGAAGCATGCACATCTGGTTTGTGTCTCGGTGGAGGCTATGCATTATCATGATTGATGTACAAGGTCCAAATTTACTGATGAACTAATTATATGATAAAGTAGTTTGTGGGGCTCTTAAATTCCCCCATTGCAATTGTAAGAGAAGCAATAAAAAAGTCAATATTTGAAAAGAGAAACATTCTTAAAAGGTCTGTAGTTAGTCAATATGTAACTGTCAGTTCAGTCTCCCCCCAACAAATGTCTCTTTACACTCTTCATTCATGTAGGTCTCAAGTTGGTTTTGAACGAGAAAAAGGTCAGGAAGCTACACTCTGGACTGCCTCTCACTCAGTTGTCAGGAAATACAACCCAATCCTGATTACAGAAATTAGAATGCTGTTGATGTACTCTGGTTTTGACTCTAGAGTATTTTTTCTATTAATGATTTTAATTGGCTGAGGTAATTTCTTATATCACTACAAGCATTTAATGTTTAATTATGTTTATTCGTGTTTCCTAGTTACCTATCTTTGCTATTTTTTCACATTAAAGGGCTGGAAAGTTCACAAAAGTAAACTTCTCCAACTCAACTAATGCTAAAAATTGCAGTGGCTTATATACACAATTGGAGGCTGCAGACACATTGCATTTGCAAGAAGATGACTGGGCTGTGATGTCACTCTCCGGTGACTCAGCGATGGCAGCACACACAACGGGGCCACGTGTTCCACACTAACACCAGTGGGACCAGAAAACCTGCAGCGTCTTGGAGGACTGAACCCAAATCCTGCTCAACTGTGTAAAGTCTTTGTAATGGGCTAGGCTGCGGCTGAGCGAGGTAAAGAGAGAAGGGGGTGGCAAGTGCTTCCCCAACCCACCCCTGGCACCCAGCGGTTGGCCAACCTGTGGCCACAGTCTCTTCCAAGTGCCTGGGTTGTGTGTTAGTCCCCTGGGGTCAGTAGCACTTGAATCTCTCAGCCTCAGAGTTTACCTTACATCCAGCCTGCAAAGAGTTGCTGTGGTTCTGGTCTGCAAGTAGCTCGCTGGGTGGCTGGAATACACCCTGTGCCTTAAATAGCACAGGGTACTTGCTTTTAATATCAAGCATAATTTCACCTTCAGTGAACAACATCTGCTGAGAGGCCTTTTGGCCTCATTTTAGCAGGGAAAGTGTTATGTAAAACAGCAAAGATGGGAATACAACCCCAAAGATCTTTCATTAGCATAGTTTGTAGGCTGCATGTGTACAGGATAAAGTGGTGAAACCTACCCTTTCCATCACAGGCACCGAAACCACTACATTTTTGCTGAAGAAAATACCACCTAATAGCTCAGGATCATCACCCTGCAGCTACAGCAAAAGTGAATTTAAAACTCCAACAAACAATTAAAATAATTGGTCTCTTCTCATGTCTGCTAGAGGTATGCCAGCTTTCCGTCACATGGGGGGATCTGTACCCTGGATCTTATCCCATGCCTTCTAGTCAAGGATTTCAGCACAATTTATGTGCATGAAACTGCCTCTACAACAGAGCTCTGTGGTAGGTGCAGATTAGTCTTTTGCAAATGAGGAAATGCATGTGTCTATTATATATAAATTTATTAAGCTGCTCATGAACATACTTGTTAAGAGAGCACACCCCTTCTGTGTTTGTTCCTTGCTGCTGCTCGTGTAGCTCTCTACTGGCATCGAACTGTCATAGAAATGGAATATGAGTCACACATGACAGTTACCACGTACCCTGCGTGACGAGCACACACTCCTCGCTATCCCAGTCTCCAGGCTTCCCTTTTGGGGTTGTGCATGAGCTCCACATGCTGCTTGGACAGTGGGACTCCTACACAAGGCATGAGATCCCTCTTGCCCGTGCAGAAGGGCTGGGGGTAGCCAGGAGGCCCCGTGCCGCGGGGTGGCGAGCAGTTATTGAGGACAGTGGCATGGCCAAAAAGGCAAGAACCAGAAAAACAAAAGGACAGAATGAATCTAACCCAGCAGCAAAATTAAAAGTTGGGTTCATCATCCCCTGATGGTTTGACACTCGCTAAACCAGGGAATTCATCTCCTGAGTGTCTCTGCCTTACTGCTGTTGTTTCGGAGGCATTAAACACCCGGTGCCTGGGCAAAGAGCAAAGTACCTGGGTTGTGCCTGAGAGTACCCAGTGTGCTGGGTGCCTGGTGCCCGCACCCTTCCCCACTCCCCCTCGGCCTCTCTGCTAACAAAGGCACAGCCTGGCCATGGCCCCATTGCAGCAGACAGAAAAAAGGCATGAAAGAACAACAAAAAAGCAGGCTCCGAGTGAGCCGCAGACACTGGAAGGGAAAAGAAAATCCCCTCTCCCCCAAAGAGGTTGCGTGTGATTCCTTGGGATGGGGGAAACCCGAGCCGAGTGCAGAAAGATTAGATGGCTGGAGATGCACTCCTGTGATGAATCCAGCCATTGGAGCTCTATGATTAAAGAAGATCAGAAAACTGTTGGTGCATTTGTGGGTGAAAGGTGTTGGGATTGACTCATCTCTCCTTTCCTCTAAGTATTCAGCGGGTTTCAATTAGATGCAATACAGTGGATTATTTTTAATATTTAAAGGGATCAGATTCCAGGGGTTTAATAAACTTAGCCAGGCATCTTGTCAGTGCCTCACCAAACCCTCCCCAGTGCCTAACTGAGCAGAGCTTATTTTGGGTACATCCTAAAAATACGCAAGCCCCAAACCCCACGTTCGCAGCCCTGTGAGTGCTCCTTTGTAGTTTATTTCTGTTTAAGCAACTAACCTCTCCTCTGGCAGGGAGCTGAAGCCCCCGGTGCGGCAGGTGCGGCCGCTCAGCGGTGTTGCCTGGAGGGTGACATGCGATAAGAAATCTAAAGCAAACAGGCAGGGAGGGGAGGAGGAGGATGGTGCTCAGTGCTGGGGTCCCACCACCTGCAGGGCCCCACTCGGGCCTGGAGCTGGCAGGAGGGATCCTCCTCGGGTACACGGAGATCCTTGGGAATGAAAAGCATGTGTAAACATTAAATAGTTCTTCCAGCGCTCCTGCCCTGCGCTACTTTCGTCTGAAGGCATTTCACACTGCTGGCTTCCTCTGCCTGAGGTGAGGGTGCTGGGCTCCGGCCCTCTGGAAAGCACATCCACGTCAATACTTTTAACGAGCGCCTGTGTTTAGAGATGAATTCAAGATCTATTTTCTTTTAAACAGAGTATTGAGCCATTGTACCTAAGAAGCAACTCTAGAGTTCAAAACATTTTCCATGTTATCCTCCTAGAGTGTGAAAGAGAGAAGTGTCTGAGGAACGGTAGGTATTTTTGTTAATTGCCAACTAAAATTACCAGTGCAGCAATAAAAATTAAATAGAATCCTTAAATGAAACCCAGACCACATTGTGTTCTCCTCCTCCAGTTACTGTGACTTGTGGCTCAAGAAACAAGTACTGGATTAGTTGCATGAAAGCCAAAATTTCCCTTGACTAACACGTTTCATTTGTTTGCTGTCTTTTCTGTTTATTGAACACTTGAGATTGTTAATCTTCCACTAATTTAATGACTGGAACCGTGTTGTGTATAAACGTTACTACGTTCCACTTTGGAGATTAATAGGCAGCTGCGTGTCAGTCCAGCAGTACTTACTTGCCCAGATAAAAGGAAGGGTCTGTGTAGCCGTGCCAGAGGAGCACCCGGGTGATGTGCGAGCACCCATGGTGGCAAAAGAGTCTCAATTTAGGCTACCATCAGGTTATGTGTTCGCCCATTCCTCAAGTTGCATTAATGCACAGCAAAAGATGCCAACAAAGAGGGTACCATCCTCACTCCTTCTTTCCATCCACCTATTGTTTATGGATGCAGAGAGACAGGAACGAAACACAGGGTGGGTGTATGGCTACTCTGGAATTCAAAAATCCTGAAATATTGATTCAGAAAATCAATATGAATTTTAAGGTATTTCAAAATAACTTTCCTCAAGTTCTACACCATTTCTCAAATGGGAAAACATATTGATTTTTCTGTCCCAGCCTGCACAAGGACAAGATGGCTCTTGAGGGGTGGCGGTGGGGCAGGAGTATCCAACCTTATATGTATGGCCACCACCACAAAACCCACATGACCAGAACCTCAAGTAGGAGGAAAGTGATCACACACTCAACCTGCCCAAAGCCCTCTATTTTTAGGGTTGGATGCGACTCAAAGACTGCTGAAGTAAAATCCACCTCTGGCTTTGGCGAGACATTTAGTGGGGCCTTTTCTCAGTGGTTCAGGACTCTGTGCCTTTGGAGTATAAATTTGTAAACAACACTATCTACATTTATTTCCTGGACACTGTTTATTTTTCATACAGTTTATACAGCTGAAACTTAGATGCTGACAAAGTGGCTTTAAACACCTCTTTGTATTTCATTAGTTAGCCTCTTTAAACTGCTATAATTTATTTCAGCTCACAGTTGTACTCTGTGGCCTTACAGTGCCTTTACTTATTTGAGCATAAACACCATGGAAGACAGCAGGAACGCAAAGTATTTAAATCAGAAGAGAGCCAAGTGCTAGATTTTCAGCAAGGACTCTGCAGTAAGGCATTTAAACCCTTATTTTAGACTTTGGTTACGTTTCTGTTTGATGCTTTTCCCAGCTACATGCTCCGAGCAGAATCCCTTTCCCTTCCAGGCATGTATAGCTTCTTCCCCTTTGGTTTCTTAATTTGGGTTAGATCCCATAATATGAAAAATATACTCTGATACTGCACCTAGAGCACATCGATGAGGCCTAAAGAGCTCTTCTGTGATGGGAATTAAGATCAAAAAGGATATGGAATTTAAATATTCAACATTTCTTCTCGGATATGAAACAGAAAAACTGTTTTGATGCAAAAGTCGTTGCGATAGAATATGTTACTTACACTCTGAAACCATATTAGGATAAAATGGCTTTTTAGATAGGAATTGCACTGAGAGAAACTCCTTCATATGGAAATTATGACATTTTGTTTATTGCCTCTTACTACAAATGTTTCAAAGATTTGTTAAAAATATTCTTTTAAGAAGCTGTATCAAGATAAAAGAAAGTAAATAAGAACTGGTATAATTTAGAGGCTTATTTCTGATCAGTTTCTTAATTTAGAGCCTGTTAACTGCCAGAAAATTGCACCAGTTACCAGAGCTGGGGAAGCATAACTGATAACATTGTTTCTTTTTCAGTTTGGGTTAGCTGTGCTTTTGTCAGGCCCTCACCCTTGTAATAAATGAATGTGGTGCTAATTCAATATACTGCTGGACTTAGACTTGGGAAAAAGGCTGAGCCCAAGTGGTAACACAGACAGAAGACAAGTGTACGAAAAATGCAGTCTCGCCGTGCTTGACGAACTGTTCCCACACCTCCACCTGAATTTAGCTGATAGATTTTTAGCTAACCATTGATCTTCACTAACATCCCACAAAAAGCACGGACTCAGAAGCGGCAGACAGCTTCCCCTTCAGGGGTTTGGACACAGCCAGGCAGGACGTGATCACAGACAGCTAAGGGATGCTAAGCTGGGTTGCTGGGTAGATGGACCTTTCATCCCATGTTCCTCCATACTGGGCAAGATGCATTGCTATTTCTTTTCCACCCAAGTACTGCTCACCTGGCATGGACCAGCCTGGGCCCACCAGGGCTCCAGCACTCTCTATCATTTCTGCTTGCCCACCACCTCCCTGTGCTTCCACAGCTCCTCGCTGGCAGGGTTCCATGGTGCTCCCCAGGAGCCCTGATGAGACACTCTCTGGCCACACAACTGGTCAGCCCAGGGACCTGCTCCAGCTCCTGGGACCTGCTGCTAACCCAGCAGGAACAGGGATGGGCATTTAGACTGGTTTAAAGTGCCTAAGTGCGCTGTAGGCTTCTGCTCTGGGCTGCTTCCTGCGTGTATCAGGGGCTCTGTGCCCTCCAAACCACCTTCCTGTTCAGTCCTCCATCCCTCTTATTTCTCTTTCCCTGGCTGCAGAAACAGCACGTGGTCACCACCACATGCCAGTCGGCAGCAAGGGTCAGCAGGAGGCTGCTGCTGTGCAGGGAGGTGTTAATGTCCACCCACAGGTCGCTCTGTGAGCTTTGTGGGGAGAGCTGACCCCTTGTGTGGGGTCTCTGGAGTGAGCCCAACCCGTAAGCCACATTGGAAGCCCAAATTGACTGAGAGAAAAAGACGAACTGGTCCAAATCAGACTCGGCCTCATGGCTGCATCATCCCCGGCATGTCCTGGGGGAGCACACACTGAAGTCTGCCTGACTCTCTGTTTCTGAGAGGGAGCTGGCATAACACACATCATCATCATCGTGTTTACAGCCCTGGCAGAGATGAGCTGGGAAGTTCTGCAGCTAATCAGAGCACTGGGCAGCTGTCAGAACAAGCAGCAGCTGGTGAAATGGCCTCTGGTGGTCAAGGAGGCGAGTCAGTACATTGCCTTGGTCTTGCCCTATTGCTCTTGGCTGGGCTGACTTGCCAGGTGATGGTACAGACCCAAAAGAAAACAATTTTGAAAGGTCCATTTTCTTTGGCTTTCCTCCTGGCCTGAAGTGTATGCTTCACATTAGTCTGAATTTCCTTCCTGCTTTGTTTGGAAAACCCATGCAGATAAATGACTATGAATTTCTGACCATTTCAAATTAACTTCCTAGCTTTATTTTAAAAAGTGCTTACCCTTCTTGTCAGATATTTTGATTTCCTTAAAATTTAGGACCAAGAAGAAATTTCTTTATGGAGTGCTGCAGGAAATCTTCAATGGGAAATTAGATTATAAAAATAACTATTTGGTGCCAACACCAGTAGGCTGGGGATTAAAAGCCCCTCTGAAGTCAGAGACATTCATGTCTTTGAAAAAAAGCAGGAAGAAAAGCAGTGGGTATCCTGGGCTATGACCATGGCTGGGCAGCTGATGACTGAGTCTAGGTGAAGGATTTGGGAAGAGGAAAACAACAGGTGGTGGGCAGAAGAAGCAGGAGAATCAGATCTGCCTGGGGAATAGGTGGTGGATAGAGTGACCGACTGCTGGTGGAGGAGCGAATGCCACTGAGAAAGGGAAGAATCAGGTGAATCTATGATTAAACTCTTACCTCTTGTGCCACCAAGGTCCTTGTGAAAGACTTATTCACAATAAAAAGATAAACTTCAGGAAAAACCCTAGAGGTAAGTACTTGTTCCCTCAGAAGAGGATGAGAGTGAAGCACGTGACAGGTATTAGTCACGTCACTTAGAAAGCTGTTCAAGGACCATGATGAATGATGAGTAGTGATAGAAGGACTTAGAATAACTTAGTCAATAAGCCAAATTTGGTGCACAAAAAGAGATCACATGGGAAATACTGTGAGATCAACTCCTTGTGTGGATGACTCTATAACCATAGATACATTATACTTTTTTTTTTTTGCTCTGATGCAATAAATTTTCAAGCAATTGAATAAGAGGTACCACACTTCAGGCTGCAGCAACCAATGTGTAGAGAAGCAAAAGTCATTCAAGATGTATTATCATCCACTGGAAAATTCCAAACCCAGAATTTAGCCTCACTTAAAAACTCCTAGGGCTTTTTGTTTTCCTGGCCAGTACTACTTTATCAGATATCTGTTTACAAAATTCAGCCAAACATCCTCTCCAATGTTTTTGTAAACTTTTTTTGTAAACTTTTGGCAGATGTTAATGAACATGTATTTGACAGAGTAAAGTAACCACCTAAGCAGCTCCAGTCTCTTGACTCCTGCTCATGACTCTCACTGTATTCCATTCCCAGTAGAGTTGGTAATGTTTCAAAAGGTATTTGTTATCAGAAATGGGCAGTCTTTTTTATTTTGGTTTCTTTTTCTTTCTTTTGTTAACACCTGTTTCCCTGAAATGCATTGTCTTTTCATGATATATTTTGTTTTGAAACTGAATATTTTATCAGAGGTCATTGATAAAATAATGATAGCCTTAGAGCGAAATACTAAAAGCGTCTTTGAACTCTTTGTAAAACAATATAAAAATGAATTTGCATTGAAAATATTGGGAAAAAAAGATAATTTTGAAATGTCAAGTATTTTTGCAACTCTGTCTACCTTGTCAATATGTGGCCTTTTTGGGTTCCTCAAGGAAAATATCAGTGGGAGCTAAGTGATAGAGAACGACCAATGGGCCACCATAAAACCTTCATCCATTGCTGTTTTTCTAAGGAGTGAAACACACAAAAGAATAAAGAAACCTGGATGCAGGATCAGGTCTGAAGTCAATGCTTTGACATTTCCATACCTGTACAGGTTTAATGTCTCAAATAGTAGGATAACACGCTGCAAGGGTATGTTAAGCTAGACTGTTACTTCTTATCTTAGGCATGAGCATTCCCTATCTAGACAGCCTCCATCACCCTCTTATCATTCACAAGTGTTTCTTAAAAAAATTCTATTCACAAAGAAGCTTGAACATAATTTTTTAAAAAAGGTATTTTTACATGACTCAGTGCTCAGAGGGGAGTTTGATGATATCTCTGTATTGTTGAGGAATAAACAGAGGTAAAAGAACTGGAAAGATCTGCCATACAACACACAAGCTGTATAGGAACTAGACTTTACACCCTGTGGGTTAATTAGCGGAAGCATCTGAGGAACAAGCCTCACTGGTCTTCCCTCCAGTCTGTCTTTAAAGAGAATTTATGACCACGTGTATGAACCCCCTGGACACTGCCCACGTTCTTATACTCTTGCCAAACAGATGAGAGGAAGCTTAATGCTGAAGCTTTTCCACTTCCAGGTTACCTTCCTCCTCAACATGCCTCAACTATTTCTTTTAAACTGCTTCAGCTTGTGTTTTACCATTTGTTATAATAATGGAGTCAAGTCAGAAGCTTGTGGCCCCATAAACTTTAGGCATAATTTTAACTATGTCAGCTTTAAAAAGTCAGTATCTTCCTCATCAAAGGGCAATCATGTCCAATGTGGGTGTCTTTGCCAATTGTGTTTTGAACTGCAGCAATAATCCAATCAACCCATGCAAAGAGCTTTTCTACACCCACATTTCTTAATTATCATCATGAGACTGAGGTAGCTAAGACCAGATCTATAATGTTTTCTGGATGTCAAAATGCCCACACACCTTCTGTAATCCTTGTGCTACCAGCCCCCTTTCACAGTGCTTTTAGCTGGTCCATCTAATTATCTATAACCATTGCTGTTCACTGCGCTGCTCCCAAGTCCCACAGGGGCTTGTCAGGAGGAAGGGGCTCTGGTTAAGAAAAAAGGAGACACCTTGCCTGATGAGACCTCCCCGTGTAGCTTCACAACCCTACAAACATTCTAGGGGATGATAAACCCCTTCCCACCACTTTCAAAAATGAAACATTTTGTTTTTTACAGTCAGGTGAGACCTAAGGTTTCAAGAATCTCTGCATACATTGCATCCATAAACAATGCTTTTCTTTTGGCAGTTTGGGGTCTACTGTCCATTTGGAGAATAAATAAGTTCATTATTTTCGCATGTGCTGCAGTCAGTAAGGATCTGAAATAGGAAAGTAGCAAAAATGTTATGACTTAATGAAAATGTTGCGTAATCACTCTTGCCAAATGTCAAAATAAATTGGAGGCCAGAGTGTACGGTTTACGCTTGTTAAATTGGGGGTTTATGTGCTATTTTGGGAAGGAAAGAAGAAAAGATGAACAGACCGGGCCACAAAAAGGTAGGGGGAAGGGACAGTGTACACTTGGCCACTCTTGGCAAGCCCTTGGTCCATTACAGTCCCGCTGCTAATACTCCCCACAGGAGACTGTGCAGCAGCCCGGGACTGTGGGGAGAACTCTTACCGGCAGCAGAACTGGCTCTGAGGCAAATAGCCAGGCCTCGAGGCTCTCCACTAGCCAAGCAGGAGCCAGGGCCAATGCTCTGCAGCCCAGCTTACACCACAGGCCTGACCTGGCTGATCCCCGCCTCCCTGGGAAGCATGGAGCTGCGCCAGCAGTGAGAAGTCAGTCACATCCTCCCGTGACTTCAAAAGGCATCATTTTTCATCAGGAGACGGCGAGTTTGTGTTTTGCCACGAAGTTCAAACGACAACAGGAATAAAGCTACTGGAGCCAGTTTTTGCTTTTGCTGGAGGCTATGGTGAAATGTCTGTTCCCTTCTCTGGGTATCCCATTGAATCCAGTTTTGGCACAGAGGGACTGAGAGATGCAGGTTTTGCATTTCTCTATGCAACGCAAAGAGTTTTCTGTTTGTCCAAGTGATGAGTACCTCAAAAGCTCCAGGTCTGGAAATACCTAGCCAGCTGAGGACCCAATCCTTTGAACACCGAAGTGTGTCACGGCTACTTTCCCTTTGAGACTGCCTCAGGAAAAGACCAATTAGGATTATATGATAAGTAAAATTACTCCCATACTTACGTGGTTAGGAAAATAGGTCTCTCAAACTGCATGTTCAAAGGGAGATCAAAGCAATATTGTTCTTCTGCGGTTAGGTTTGGGCTCAGGTTTTTCCCCATTAAGAGCATGTTCTAGCAGCACCAGGAGGCCACAGGCACATGCTTCTTACTCCACCTCTACTCGTAGTAACAGGAGTGCCACGGAGGTGCCTGCAGTTCTTGCTGCCCGCACGAAACACGTGGATACATATATGTGGCTTTCATTTATTTTGTTTCATGACACAGGGAGGGGGGAAAAATCCTTTTCATACACCTACATCTATCACACAGCAACTAAGAATAGAAGCAATATTGAGACAGATGGAAATGTTAACGGTGACAGCTCACAAGCACGAATCACACATTTGCGAAATAATGAAATGGGTGGGCAGTTGTTATATGAACTCCGTGTCAGTTGGTATGTTTTCCTGGCTATAATTTTGCAAGAGTATGCCTCAGAGATATTTTCAGTTAATGGGAGAAGCGGGTACCCTGCCCTGCACCTTGCTGACACGTAGGCGTAGGGATTCACTGAAGCTGGCGAGCGGTTGGCATGTGGAACTGCTCAGCACACGTCCCGGGCACTGTGGGACGTCCCCTGACATTTCCCTGCTGGGGCATTTTAGTATTCCTAACTAGGTGGTGGGAGAGATGCAGAAAGGAGGTGTAAAAATGTTTGAAAACCCAAACACGAGGGAACCATGGGATACCCACACTTGTTTCAAACTCTTACTTCCAGGCACACAAGTATTAGCTTTTTTTTCAGTATATCAACTGCCTGTATCCTGTGGTCCCTATTACTAGCTAGACTTGCTGACCACATATGAATAAGAGGATTACAAAACCAGTCAGTTCTTTCTTTCTAGTTCTTCGTGCCCTAAAAGCCATCACCTCCATTTTAAGGACCACTTTGACAAACCTGTTTTTGCTAGCCCCAGTTTCTTAGCCCCAGTCTAATGTTAGCTCAAAGAAGAAGGAGCTGTGAAAGTGTCTATCCATATGTATCTTACCTTGTGCTACCTATCTCTTTCCCAGGTTTAGGGAAACTACTGATTTTCAACAGCTTTGAGAGATACTGTTTCTTACGCACTTGACGTGACTATTTTTTGCTAGAGGAATGAACTAGATCTCCAGAAAACTTATGAATGCTCTGTTTGTGTATCTGATTAAAAAAAAAATAATCTAGCAGCTACATCTTCAAGTGCTCAGTGGTGATTTACTACAGTGATTCATGCTGAGACTTTACAGCTCTGAGGAAGATTTGTCCCTCAGGATTCATCCACCTTTCCAGAATTTCTCATGGCAGGGCAATCGTATGCCACTGTATTTAGGAGGCAATGTACGGGTACTAAATGGCAGCCAGTCTGCATTTTCTTAGGGCATTCACTGTGTGATAAAGAAGCCAAATAAAGGACTTGCTATACAAAGGCAAATGTGTGCATCCAGCCACCTCAGATTAATGAAATGCTAGAAGTAATCCTCCAGCATACACGCCTGTGAATGGTGGCCACTTAAAATAAATAGTGAGAACTATCAGGCCATTTGACATAGGAAATTATTGAACGATGCTGAAAATGAAGCAGGTATCCAAATGGAGAGGTGCTGAGAATGACAAACGTGGAGAGAGCGCATGCCTACGTCAAACACCACATTAAAAAAACATCTCTTGCTGGACACAGGCACCTGGCATCCACCAAACCACTGAAGACAACGCTTGTGGTATCAGGTAAAATAAAAGGAAAATATATTAAAAAAAAAAAAGAGCAGGAGAGACTGCCCACATCAAAACTTTGCAGGATGAAGAGATATTTGAAGAACATTGGACATTTTACAGTACCATAACCATAAGAGTTGAAAGGTGGTGACAAACCACCACCAAAGCGGTGACAGCTCTTGGAGAAATAGTAGGTACTAAAATCAGTAAAGCTACTTGCAGATTAAGGTATGAGTCACCGTAAGCAAATGTGACCAAATACGGCCCAGTGTCATTTGTTAGCAGCTGTCCGTCCCATGCGTCTCTGCAGAGAACGATAAGAATTCATCACAAACACAGCAACAGAGGCAGAAAAGGAGATACCAGAACCAAGAGTTTTCAAGAGCTGTTAAGAAGGTGACGGGTGTGAAATTAAAATATAGGAAGACACACACAATTCTCCATGGAGTGGAAAACTGATGTAAATAGAAGCTCCTTGGCAACCTCTCATGTAACAGAACCATTTATTTTGGGAAAGTGGATGGGTTCTAGTAGGGCACATCACCACTAGGCCACAAGAGATGTATTCAAATATTAGCTCTGCCACCTGACTTTTACCTAAGTGAAAAAAGATCAGAAGTCGTTTCGTTATGAATTTAATGAAACGGATACTGCAAACTAGGTGCGTTTGAGTTTCATCCAGCCTGCTGATGACGGATGCTTCAGAGACCCAGCTCTTCTCGGGCTACTTTCTCCTCGCCTTAGAGCTCCCGAGAAATGTCTGTCATCGCCCCCAGACAGGCATCCCCAGCAAACGCAAGTTCTCCAAGTGGAAATGGAGAAACACACGGAGGGATCCAGCCCGGCCCCTTCCCCGAGCCCCCACCAGCGGCACGGCCGGGCCCGG
>NW_008605746.1:0-38955 GCF_000691845.1 Merops nubicus
GGGGCTGGGGGCGGTTAGTGGTGAAAAGCGGCCGGCGCTTGGGAGGGGGCCCTTCGTTGCCTTTTCTTTCGTACCAGATTGCTTCCATTGTCTTCTTGCTGAGCCGGGGAAAGGGTCATCTGTAGAGGGATGTTTAAAATCCTGGGTGGCGCAGGTCCCCGGCGGCCCAGAGGCTGGACCCGGCCCTCCTTGGGGCTGTCTGAAGGCAGACTCTGGATGTGGAAAGCAGTACTTTGTTAACGGGAAGGGAGGCAGAAGATCACCAATACTTGTGAAGTAGTGCAGCCTGTTAGCCTAAGAGTCGCCTGGACTGAACTTGGATCAGTCTGAGAGCCCGGCGTTATTTGGTGTTTGTGCAGATCCTTTGGACTCCGGGTTCGGCAGCACTGTCGAGGTAGGTCTGCTTTCGGGGTGTAGTATCGACACGTGCCCGAACGACGGTGGAAGACAGGATTCCCAGCCCAGATATGTCATCTGCTTAGACCGCATTCATGTGTTACATTTTCATATAACAAAACCAGAAGGTCCTAGTTCCACAGGTTTCAGTTTTGAAAGAAGATTCTATTTTTGTTCCACTGAGCTCCACGCGGTAGGTGAAAGCTTCCTTATTGATGAGACACAGCAATGGGATTTCTAGATATTCTGAAAAGATGTTCTAGTGCTTAATTTGGAGAAAAATGATAGCTTGATGGAGGAGAAGGATAAGTGTGTGTGGCAGCTCTTACGGTGCCTTTAGTTGGCCTTTTCCACAGACTTCCTTCTTTGTTGCTCTTAAGCAGACTTTTTACCTTATAAAATACATTTAACGTGACATGGTCAGCAGAGCTTGGGTAGAGGTGGGCTCAATATTCTGCTGGTGATAGAGATACTTTCAAAACCTAAAGGTATAGTTTCCCATGTTTAAAAAAGTGTAGTTAAGCTCAATTCCTGCGTGTCATTTAGTAAGTGAATGGCAAGTAAATATTAGGTACGTTTAAAGCAGGGAGTTGTAAAACTAATAAATGTTTAATGGAGGTTTGTATGAAGTAAGTGGCTGTCTTTTGTGTATATTTTGATAAAAAGTATTTTAGTGTTTCATATTTAAAGAAAAAATAATGTAATTGCCTATAAAGACAGTAATAGATATGAAATAATAAGCTGGCCCCAAACTGCAATTTTTTTTCTGTTCTATGCATGTCAAGATCTATATACAGTAACTTTCTTGAGATCTGTTGTAGCTATTTACTGCAGGTATTGAATGTGCAGGGAATTACCTTCTCTGCCAGTTGGGGTCTTCAGCAAATGGCTAACTCTGTTGCATGAAGGATTGTGCTCACTAGCAACTGGCTTTTGTTCACAATTTTGAATAAAAACTATCATGGTCTATTGTATATTGCACAAGTATTAAATTGATATACAACCCAAATATCTGCCCCTTTAAAAACATCAGACATCGAACCCATTTGTAAAATTCTGTGTTGCTGAACATGTAGCCTCACTGTGACAAAAATATTTGTTAAACACTAAATCTGCAAGCACTTGTACATATAAGTAGTTTTAGGGATGTGCATGTCTTGGTTTTGCATGGGTTTATTGGCAATTAGTTAATGCATTTGCTTGTAGGATACCTAAATTTGTTAACTTTTAGGGCAGTTGTGTTGTCAGTATTTTCTTTGAAGTGTGGGTCCTCTTTGTCCTTAAGGATGAAAACATACAGCAGCAAGTGCTATTCTTGTACATGGTTAGGCACACAGAAGTGTTTTTATAATTTAATAGTTGTCCTTGGTTGACCTTTTAGTTTACCTTTAATTTGTCTGAAGTGGTTCTGTTGAGCTGATGAGACTGGTAGGATGGTTGGTTTACCTTACCAGAAAAGAATGTGCTCCAGTCGGTAATTGATATTCCTGATTAGTAGAAGACAAGTATCTATGGCTGTCTTCATCAATCCCTATCAATCAACAGTTTCTGCAGACAGTAGAAGGGAGCTGGGGTGTATGATTCTTATTTTGTCCAGGCTTTGTTATTTTTCCTTTGACCTTGGCTAAGTCATGAATTGTTCTTTCACAAAGTTTTGTCACTTTATATTGCCAACACATAAAATGTTGTGAGAACTTTTAGAGTTGAGATATATTAAAAAAAAAAAAGGCAGGTATTTCAGTCTCTTTGGCTTTAGTTTCCTCACTGTGAAAATAAGTTACCACTGGCTCTTGTGTCTGACAGCTTCTTGTGTGATTTCCAGCTGATGATGTGCCCTGAGGTGTTTGCCCATCGCTGTCCCTGTCTCACAGGGGAAAGCTATTTTACAGGGACTTAGAACCAGACTCTTAGAGTAAACTACTGGAAAACAGCAAGAAGACTTTTGAAACAGTCTTTGTACTGCATGTCTAAAGTGCTTCCCAGAAATGATGTTGAAAATAGATACTTTTAATTAAGCAGCTATGGAATGACACTCTGAAAATCATATGCAGCGTTGTTTCATCTCTTAATGTTGACATATTTATAAAGGAGGTGTTGCTAGATAATACTTCCCTTGCAGGTTTCTTCTTCATAATTCCAAGGAATTTATAACTTAACTGTCTTGTGAGCATCTGAGATTAACCCTGGTGCGTATAAGCTGTTTAAGGTACCTTTTTAGAATAACAACACAATTTTTGTCTGAGAATGTTTAAAAAAAACAAAAAAAAAAACAGAGTGATTCCCAATAACTCATCATGAAATCAAAGCTTAACAGTGTTTGCTTAGCAAAATTGTATCTTGTTACTCTACAGGAAAAGTGCCTTTCAGAAGTTATGTTTAAGCTTTTTCAGGTTATAATGTAAGTGGCAGGGAGAAGAAAAATGCTTTAGCTTGTTGACTAGTTGCCATGGCATGCTATCAGTTTAACAGAATGTGGTAGGGTCTTCTTCAGTGTCTTTCATTGCTTGCTTCATAGATATAAATCTCAGAATGATGGCATGATTACATTAAATAATTGGACTCAACTACTGAAACTTTGGAGTGAAAGGTTGTCAAAGGGGAAAAATGAAGCTGCATATTATGCAGTGCCTTTCACCCCGGAATTCCCAATGAATAAATGCTATGTTTTGGTTACTTTGGGGTAGGCATTTATAGTGTTACCCTCATCTTGAATTTTCTGTAACCTTCCCTAACATCGTGTTCATGTATAACACACACCTACAGCTGTATATTGTAGTGTGAGTAAGGACGAGAGCGGAACATGAGCTTCCTGGTTCCGATTATCACATCGTGGGTTCTCTTTAGAAGTTGCTAGCATGACATTTTACCAGAAGTGCTTGATTATTTTCACTTCCTTTATCTTCCATCTATACGTTTTGGTGTGTGCCAGATGAGAGATGCTTTGGGAAAGGATGGCTTTAAAATGCGTGTATTCAGGCTGGTCAAACACCAGAAATCCCCTTGGGGGCAGTAAGGAACCGAGGGAGCTTTATCTTCCTTAGGAGGACTACATTCTTGGTGCATGTTAACTACTACAGGGTAAAATCATAGCAGATAAGGCAAGTTGCCACTTTCTCGTGACTTAGCAAACAGTTACTGTGTGTGTTAGCTAGCCTTTGCTAAGCACATTCTTTTTTCCTCTGTGAACAGAAGAGCAGATGGGCTTCAGAACTCGCAGGCAGTATTCTGATGAAATGATTGTCAAGGATGCTTGCGAGATCTAAGTGTGTATGTATTTTTTTGTGGACCTTAAACTGGATTTACATATGCATTGTAGGTGCATAAGAGGTGGCAGAAGTAGCTTGCAAAAACCTGGGGTCAGGATGACTTCCACACCTGCTGAGTTCTTAAAAAAGAACTGAAAGAGTTCAGTTTGCTGATTCAGCATGGCTTTACAGTTCCTGACCTTACCTTTCTATAAAAAACCAAACTGTTTCATCTCACTGTCATAGTTGTGTTGACCTAATGCTCTTATGGGCTAGATCAAAGTTGACCTGTAGATATTTTTCAGTATTGGAGTGGAGGAGATGCATTGAATTTTTATTTTTCAGATCCTTTAAAAGTAAATTGCCTATATTTAAAAATAAATAGCCTATGTATAAATGTGTGCTCCTTTGACTAACTAAATAACCTAGGGTTCTAGTTCAGCAACATATAGTAAGTATCACCCTTCTGTTTTGCTTTTTTGTTAACAGCAGAGGAGGTACACATAATAACATGTTTGTTATGGTATGTTGAATTCTTAATGTTTAAGAGGAATGCGTGGATGTCTTTTTCTCTGAGGTGAAGCTTCTTTTTATCATTCAGTGGCATGCAGGCCTTGAGATATGATTAATTCTAGAATTGAAGATGAATGTAACTGACTTTATTAAGTATCAGAAAAAGTGCTTTTCTGTATCATAATTAACTGATAATAGTTCATATGCCATGACTAGTCTCTTTAATGTTAACTTCAAACTTCATTTATATTTCAAATTGTGTAGCTGGAATGACACTTTTCTCAAAAGCGTGTTTTAGCACGTGGCTAACAAACCATCTCTGCTATCAAAAACTGCAGTGAAATATGCAGAAAGCTTCTATGTTCGGCAGCAGTGGCTGATGTTAACAGACAGGGGTGCAGCATTTGTGGTCTGACAGAATACATTCCTCAGCTAGCGAGGCTGCATAGCGAAGATTGCTCTTGGGAAAAGTCCCTGAATTCTTTGGCTCTTAGACAACAAAGTCATACTAGTGATATGGCATGTTGGAGGATTTGTAAGGGGGAAGGACCTGAGATAAGTTTGGTTTTATCTTTTTTTTTTTTTTTTTTTTTTTTTAAATGCAGGGTTGCATGCAGACTCTCACTGTGACAACTGCTTTTTTTTTCTTGTTATCATTGTAGTTCTCTCATTGTAGTGTTTATTTTAAAAGAGTATTCGTAAACAAGGAGTAAGAGAATAAAAGACCAAGTTTTACTTAGGGTAAAACTTCAGAGTCATAGAAATTGTGTCTGTTCTCCTTGCAGTTTATGAGTATGATGGCAGCCGTTGTGAAATACTGTTCTTAGAAGTCCCATGGCTCCAGCGTGTGAGAATTGTGTAGAATGACAGTACTTGCCAGTGGCATTCACTGAAGTGGCTCAGTGCATCTGATTCTTCTGGAGATTGGGGCATGCATGGGCCAGCAGAATCCTTTATCTTTAGTTAGTTCCCTGATAGAATCACAGAATGTCTGGGCTGGAAGGGACCTCCAAAGGTCATCTAGTCCAACCCCCCTGCCATAGGCAGGGACATCTCCAACTAGATCAAGCTACTCAGAGCCTCATCCAGCCTGACCTTGAATGTCCCCAGGGATGGGGCCTCCATCACCTCTCTCAGCAACCTATTCCAGTCAGATAGACCTTTAATGAATCTTCATTTGCAGCTCACCTTTTATACAGTGAAGTATTCTGGTTAATCACACACACACACTAAACCCAAAAGCTAATATTTGTGTACAATATGTACCTAAAATAGGTGTGTGGTTTTTTGTTTGGTGGGGTTTTTTTAAGCAGTGCTCTCAGTGAAGAGGAACGTATGTCCTGAGGCAGCCATCTTTGGAGGGTAAAAATACTGACGATTAAAATAGCTGAAATTGATGTGTGTTCAGTATTTTTTATGCCGTAGATACAAAATTAGCACCTATGTGGTGTCTTATTTTATGTTCACTTTTTTTTCCAACACATATTGTATTTTTTTTTAAATAATAAAGAAAAAAAGGACACAAGTAACAGGTTATTGTAGTACCTGGGGGTTTATTTGACTTTTCAGTACATACATGTGTTCATGTAGCTGTCCTTACTTCTCTCCACATTTCAGTTTGTCTGAAGTCACCTTCCTTTAAGTGGCAAGGGAGGGGGGTAAAGGGTTTGGAAGTCCTTTATGTTCCATACAGAGTGCATGGAAGAGTTAATGTAGCTCTGTGAATTTAGTTATGAAGTGAATGGATTATGAGGAGGCTTTGTTTGGAAAGCACAAGGTATTTTACTTCGGCTACCTCGTATTGAAAGCACAGATTCCTTCTAGACTGAATCTCTGCTTTGAACCACTGAGACTGATCAAGCAGCTCATCCTCGTGGTTGACCGGTGTCTGATGCTTGAGATGTTAATAAGGATGATACTTCTAAGTTTTTAAAAAACCCAAACCCACAAGATAATGGTATAGATGTTTTGGTCCTTGCCTTTAAAACTTGTTACAATACAAAGAATCCAGTGAAAATATATTAACTCAGCATACTAATGTAATTGTCATTTCTAGGGAGTTTCTGTACCTTGCTACAGGCATAGACTCAATCCTAGGTTTTTAAATGAAGATGATTATTCTTTGGTATTTCATTAATTTTCAAGATGTGGTAGTTTTGTACACTGATGTATTTTTTTTTCCTGTTAAGACAATGTTTTTGTATTCAATTTTTTTTGTTCCCGTTGGTTTATTGATAGTTCTTAAGCTATTTCCATATTTCTTATTGAAATTAATAGTTTTTATTAAAAGGATAGTTGTCATAATGAAAAAAGGAAAATAATCTTTAATTTTTAAAATTATAGGATTAAATGCTCTTCCATTTCCAAATGTGAAATATATTGCAGATTTCTACTGTTGAAAAGGTAACTGAAGTTTATCATAGTTATTGAGGAAGGACATCAGTTTGCACTAAGTCCATTTTATGCAGGCTGTAGTATGACCTATTCACAGATGAGTTAAAGGTTATTGAAACCAAAAGCTTTTTTCAGCAGGCTGGTGGTAACATGTTTAAGTAGAGGAGTACTTCTGCTGCCATTTATGTTAGGCATATAATGGAATACTTTGCTGAATTAGCATCTCATGTCATCTGGTATGTGCTGCAGAAGTGTCTCTGTTAATATTACTTAGGAAAAGGAACTTAATGGGCCTGAAGCTGTAGTAGAAGTTAATCCCAACAAGTAAATTTTATTTTAAATGTATTTATTCAAACACTACTTGATAGTTGAGGATGAATACTTTATTTCACTTGAAAGTGTATTTGCTTCTTCAGAATTTGGGGGCTATCAGAGGAACATGGGTCAGAAAGACGTGTGCTCATGTGGCAGTGCCGCTTACACCCAATTCATATTTCAAATAAACAGTTGGGCCAGATATGAGTGTGCTTTTGTTGGTTTTCTGTAGCTTGTAGATTTTTAGTGCGCAGCATAAATATGTACAACAATGTTCTAACATTTTTGGGAGATCCTTAAGTCAAGTTCATTTAAAGTCCGTTTTTTGTAGCAGGAGATAGAAAATGAGCTACGCTCATCAAACCTTAGTACAAATGCATGAACAAATGTCAAGTCCCACAGGCTGTTGCTCTTACACTTGTTTAAAGGAAGTATTTGCTAGGGAAAGTTAAAGTTGGAGAGAAAAAACATGGTGCTGTAGGAGCAAGCTGGGCAGTGTTAAATGCTTAGGAGGAATGTTGATGTCATTTTATGCTGTCAAAAAAGCTTTTGATCCTACTAAATTTAGATAATTTCTGATTATGTCTCTTAATGTTATTAATCTGTGCTGCAGTAACAGACAGTCATTTGGTTTTAATAAATAGGTAGTGGCATTTTGGTGATTTTCAAAGTATTAATTTATTTGCTTTATGCAGGGAGTGATAAACTGAGTAACAAGTAGGTAGAGGTGTTTTCCTAAGAGTTTAACAGGTTATGTAGATCTCTGCAGTTGTCTCTGGTAGAAGTGCTGCAAGGAATGTATGAAATATTGGCATGTATGTGAAGATGAAGCATAAATATATCCTGGCAATTTGAATCATGGAGTAATTAGGTTAGAAAGGACCTTTGCAGGTTGTCTGGTCCAGCCTGCTGAAGTAAAGCTGTTTTGAAGTTCAGTGAGCTAGACTTGGCCAGTGGAATTCTGACTATCTCAAGGGATGAGGTCCCACAGCCTCTGTGGACAGACTGTTCCAGCCACCCGTGTGGTTTGGGGTTTTTTTCATTCTGTAAGATAGGAGTTTCCCTCACTGCAGCTCATGTCCATTGACTCTTGGCCTTGAATTATGTTGTATTCTAGCTGTAAGAAGCAGAGTTAGGTTTTAAGGACTATGATTTGTTTTCCCCAGCAAAATTCATTTAATGTCTTGGGGTTTTGCCGCTTAGGGCAGGTGGGTAAAGGATGCTATAATAATGATATTATACAATATAGTTTTGTATGTCAATGACACTTCTTATTTTAGTAAGAAACCCCACTTTTTTTTCTTTATAAGTAAACCCTTGAAAATCTGTGCAAAGTTGTTCCTCTGCATTCAGGTCTCCATCCTGTTGGTTTGCTGTTCTATAGTTAGCTGACAGTTGATGCAGTAGTACAGAAATGGTCACTTGAAACTGGTTGGGTTTGGGTTGGTTTTGTTTTTTTTTTTTTCCTTAAAGGTGAACTATGAGTTGGACAGGCATGTTTAAGGCTGGGCTTAGTTTTGACACATAGTTGCCATCTGTTTCTTAGATTATTATATATGACTTTGTACTTTGTTAAAGGTCATGATACGCTTGCTGTATTTGGGGTTTTCTGGCTATTTAGATATTGCTCTTTCAAGTAAGTATTTGTTCTGATTGAAAAATGTGTTTGGTGACCGTAAAAGGCTGATTCCTGAAGCCTCTTTAATGACTTCTTCAACTCCACTACCTTAAACAGTAGTTTTTTGTTCTATCTGCTGTCTTTGAAACGCAGGCAGCATGAAACTCAAGAAACTTTGGAATGCTTTGGCTGATTAGCTGACTACTGTGAAACTATCTGAATAGCTAGTGTTCTATTGATTGCATTATATCATTATAAAGATATTGTAGAACCTAATGGGTTGACTAAGTTTTTGTTGTGTTGTTTTGTTTTTTACCTCCGCAGGCTCATAAGTCAGTGAACTTTGTTTCAACTCTGCTTCAGATCACCATGTCCGAGCAACTGGATTTACCAGTGAGACAGGCAGGCAAGTTTTCAAATCTTGTTTTCATTGTATCCATTTTAATGGTGTGCACACATGCATATACACAAACTGTTAAAGAATTCAAATTGGTTTCATCTCAAATACTCAAAAAGTTGAGAGTTGCTTCAATTACAGTTGTCATGAACTATATCTGGCATCATACAATGAATAGGGAAGACAGAGAAAAGGTGGCTGGCTCTTCAGTGGTCACTCCTTTTATCTCTAGTGAAAATAGTCTTCAGGGAAACAATGGTTTATGATGCTAGCTAGCACACGTGGTCCAAGGAGGTAATTTAACCTTTTACTAGTAGTGGTAATGTTTCTAAACATTTTAAGTGGAAGAAAGCAAATTATGTGTTTTGGAACGGTGCTGATTTTCAAGTGAGCCATCAGTAAAATTTTATATTGAATATTAGCAACTCCAAACATCACCTTAAAACTCCTGTGATTACCTGATAGAGGTTTCTAATACAATACTTGAATGGTTTTCCTGGCAGTTCAGGAAGCGTGATCTTGATCGCTTATTTGGATCTTCAATGTAGTAGCTAATTCTAAGTTGTAGCATGAGCCTAACTTACTTTTGGGTGTAGCATTCAGATGATGACTCAAAGTTATTGCTTAATAGATATAACGTGAAAAAAAAGGGAGGTTTGAAAACAACCTCCAAAAACTCACCTTCGGTATTAAGCCAATTAGAAATCAAAGCAGTCTGTAGAGAGTGGACATAACTCGTACAACACATCTTAGAAACAGTGCCTGTTTTGTAAAGCACTGAATGGCAAAGTAAATCCCACTGAGGACAAATGGAGGTCTGTATCACTTCAGTCTTGTAAGAGCACATATCCACTGAGTGTTTCTTACCTTTGCAGACCATTTCAGAAACCCTTTGCCTTCTGAATCTTCAGAAGGTGCATATGAAAATTGGGAAGAGAAATTGCTTTATGTATTTGTACATAGAAGTAGATTAGTAGTAACTTTGTCATTAGTTTGTAATTTGAGATTTCTTTTTGCATTTTGTAAGCCCTTTTCTTTCAGCGCTGTAATCTATTTTCTGCCACAGAGGCAGTTTGGATTTGGATGCCAAATGGTAAATGCAGGCATTTGTGCCTGACTGATGCGAAGTGCTGTGGCCTGTCACCTTGGTATAAAGGAGCTCTCTTTCTCTTTAGCATTAACTCCTGTATCACAAACTTATTTAGATTTTGGTTTTGCATTCAAGAGACGTTGTAGATAATTGTTAGCATTGATTAACTTTGTCTATGTGAAAATACTGAGGAAATAATTATAAAGTTTTTTTTTCAGAAGTGTGTTGCTAAAGCATTCCATGACTGTTTATCTCTAGCATGGATAAAAGCAATATGTTTACTATTTTTATAGGAGAACATATTCTTAACAGAATTAAAGTTACAAACATCACAATGAATGGGTAAAAGAGTATCAACTTAGTACATTATTAGGTTAATAATTCACATGGTTTATGTATTTTGATTCTCCTCAGAAACTGCCAATGAATTAGTCATTTCAGTCAATTTTGTTCTGAAATAGGTTTGTTTGCAAAATGTATGTTTGTTTTGTACTTAGAATGGCCATCAACTGATTTGCACTTTTGTCTCACAGGGGTTATCTACCTGAAAAATATGATAACCCAGTATTGGCCAGATCGTGAAACTTCACCAGGAGAGATTCCACCTTACTCCATTCCAGAAGAAGATAGACACTGTATTCGTGAAAATATCGTAGAAGCTATTATTCACTCACCTGAGCTGATTAGGTAAGCAGTTTTAACCTGTTTATGAATTGGCTGTGGTTTCTGACTGTTGGGGTTAGGGGTTTTTTGTGCAAGTAATATCACCTACATGCTAAGCATCTTTGCATACACTGTGTATCTGAAGCACAGAATTAATGTACATGGAAGAACAGTTTTCAGCTTATGCAGCAAGTAGAAATTTAAAGTTTCTCAAACATAATATTAAGCAGAAAGTACAGAACCTGAACCTAAACAAAACTTGAAATAAGTCTTAAGTTTGTGCAGTTTTAGCTGTTTCAAAACCAGGAGACTATTATTATAATAATAGTAGTCACTTATTTAATTGTGCATTTCATTTCTAGAGTACAGCTTACTACTTGTATTCACCATATTATCAAGCATGATTATCCTAGTCGTTGGACTGCAGTTGTGGAGAAAATTGGATTTTATCTTCAGTCTGACAACAGTGCTTGTTGGCTTGGAATTCTTCTTTGTCTTTATCAACTTGTGAAAAATTATGAGTAAGTTTTTTTTTCTCTACCATATGAAATACCAGAATTAATATATTTGTCTATTTTTTTGTATTCCCTAACTATATTGTAGTAATGTAGACTTGAATGTGGGATTGTGCAAAGGTGATAGCAATGTAATTTTAGAAAGTATTCGTGAATGCTTGCAATGCAGGTGTGGGCTCATATATCTTCTCCACTAAAAAATTGTAGATAAACTGCCTTCATTAACAGTTTGAGATCAGAAAAAAAGAGTGGTTTAAAGTCTTAATAGCTGTTTATGGATTGATAGCAGTAGGAAAGTCTTCTCAAAATACTTTTGCAAAAGGTGATTGTTTATTTAAACCCAGGTTAGACTCTTAAACCACTTGTACTCTAGGTATCAATGATAGTAAATGTGTAAAGGCTTTGAAGTGTGAAATGGCGAATGTTAGGAGGTACAGGATTAGCTGACTGACTTGGTATGGTTATTTTGATGGCCTCATCCAACCCATCGTAGGAAGTCTTTGTAAAAGCCCCCCGTTCTCCTATATGCAAGGCTCTGGGCTGGGATACAGGTGAATGTTCTTTGCTCTTTATTTGGTATTATGCTCAGAGCTTTAAAATTAAGGCTGCACTTTGAGAAGTTATGTGAGCTTAGCTGTTGTTACTGACATGTAGGAAACCCATTTGAGCTGGGTCAGAGAAAAGTGCAATCCTGGAGTCAGGAAATTGTACTAGTGGAACTGATGGAATCCACAGTTTGCCCTTTCAAAGCGCTCTCATGCATAATATTTTCGTTTCAGGTACTCCATTTAAAATGCTGCATTGAAAATTTTCACTTGTCTAATGCCATGAATTATACATGAATTAGTGTAAACCAGGTGAATATATCGAGTTTCTCAAAAATCCTTTTCTACAGGAATGCTATAAAGACCTTTCTAATCCCATGTTGGATTTTCTTTGGTGGCTGAAAGCTACGAGTCCTGCTAGGAAAGGGAAATAAACTAATTTCTCACTTGATTTTCAATTTAAACATCTTTAAGCGTAGGTGCAGCAGATGCAACGTATATGCAGTATATCTGTGAGAGATATATATGGAGTGTTTACTGGTAGTCTGTTATGATTATAGCAGTCCTTGCTCAGGGAAGGATTTTGATGGGAACGCAGTCATTGCACGATTAAGGTAACAAGTGTATTCATCACTTCAGCTGTTCAAACACTTTTGGGAGGTGAGCAAATGCTCCTAGTTTTTCAGTTTCTGGGGGAGTCAACAAGGGTCAGTCTCACAAATCACATAGGAACATGCACATTTCATTGCATAACAATATGGGTGCAAGCAGGTCTCTAAAATTTGTTGAATTATGTCAGTTATGGGGGGAATCTGTGTAGTCTTTAAGACTGATCAAGTTTTATTTACTGCCTGAGTTGTAGAAATATTTAGCTATTGAATATTTTTTTCTTATTGTGGAATGTAAATACCTTGGGGCTTGTCAGCATTTTCTTTCCTCCAAATCCAGCCTGCTCTTTGCATAGTCATTTTCTTTCTGACCTTTTTCAACTGTCTTGTTGAAATTAGAAAACTTGAGTTTTCCTGAGCAACATTTAATCGTCAAATTTTACATTTATTTCAGAAAATACATGGAATCTATATTACTGAACAGGATTTTGGAGTCCAGTGTTCTGTAGTAGTTTTGTAGAGCATGCTATATGGCAGCAGATTGAGGAGACTTTATCTTATATTTCTGCAAATTGGCACTGTTTAAGAGGCTGAGCATTGGTATTTAATACTAGTGAAAAGTCTACCAAAAATGTGTTAAGCAAAACCCCCAAACCCCACCTCAATCCACCAACTCAGAAATCTCCTGCAAGTGCCCAAGAGTATTATGGTATTAACTGCTTAATCAAAAAATAAAGCTACGGAGTCTTATAGTGTATTTTTACTTTGTTCTTATTGTTATCACCAATACGCACAAGATCCTATTCTGCTGTGATACCTCTAAGTTAATAAAGACTTTATTCTTCGTAAGATAAAAGTTGGAGGGGAAATTTCAAGATTCAGCTTTGTTTCCTTTCATGAATTTTGAAATTCATTTTGAAATCTTTTGAGAAAGAGGCCTTGTTTTTTAGCACAGGTAAACTGGTGGGCTGTCAGCAGCACGGAAAGGTCTGAGGCAGTATTTTGAGCGGGGTTGCAATCCAAGTCTGTTCCGAATCTGCCATGTAGCCTTGGGACCTGCATTCCCTATCAGTTAGATTTGGGCAAATTAAGTTGTAAGATGTGAGAGACAGCAAAGGTAAACTGACACTGACAGTGAAGAAAGTAAACGGTGAAGTCTGTGTAGTTTCTGGAAATATTTTGATGAATTGTGAACTCTAATAAATTTCTTGCTGGGCTAGTCAGTAAAACTCCAGAATCTGCCATTCTTGCCAATAAGTGCATACCTCTGCTTGCAGTTGTTGTAGTGCTCTGATTGCTTCTCACTACGGTAATGGTGTGACTGAATGTGATGTAGTATTCAGAGGGAGTCAGTTGGCAGGAGTGCATTGCCAGCAGAAAGGTGATGGGGATAGTGAAGTAATGGATGCTCAGCAGTTTTCTGCCTTGCCTTCTAACTGCAGCGTTGTCTGGCTGTAGCTGTATTTCAGATTCTGTAACGAGAAATGGCTAGAGGTTGGGGTTTTTTTAATCGTATGTTGTTATGAACTGTAATACAATCTACTTGTGTCTATGCTGGGGAAAGGTTGACTTTTAAATTCAAAAACTACTTGAAAGATCTACAAAACTAGTTTGTTCTTATCTTAAGGTACAAGAAACCAGAGGAGAGGAGTCCCTTGATAGCTGCAATGCAACATTTTCTACCAGTTCTGAAGGATAGTTTCATTCAGCTCTTGAGTGATCCATCTGATCAGTCTGTCCTCATCCAGAAACAAATCTTCAAAATATTTTATGCCCTTGTCCAGGTAAAAAATAAAATTTGTATATACTTGATTAGTATTTTAACTTAAAGCATTAGGCATTTCCTTAAAATAGTAAATGACAGAAGCATTAACTATACTAGATTGCATCTGAACCATTCCCCTACTACTCAGCTATTATATGGATCACATGTTTTGGTGTGCTTGATTGTGTTTTACTTTTGTACAGTGCTATTCCTGGTTGCCATTAGATAGAACGTATGTGTGCCATGCTGTGAGGTAGAGTCTTGCCAGAAAAACAATTAGAAAATCCTTTTCCTAATGACAGGTTGTATAGGCCAGCCTACATTGAATCGCCAGTGTGAATGCAGCAGTTTGGAATGAAACTACTATTATGCTGTTAATTGCTTCTAGAAATTGGTGTAACATCCGTTTAAGTAGTGTCTTAGCATTACATAAACAGAATGAATAGGAGTAAAGACCTCTGGCACCTTTGAGGATACTGAGGATATACACTAGCTGGTTTTCCAAGTTTTGCTAATCTTTCATGGTAGTTAAATGTAGTTAAGAAAACAAAGTTTTGCAAGAGCTAAAATTCAAACTGTGAAAGTAACATTATTTTAAAATAGCTTTGTAATAAATGTATTTTGTGTTTTCTTTTTTAATAAGTACACGTTACCCTTGGAGCTGATAAATCAGCAAAACCTGACTGAGTGGATAGAAATCCTGAAGACTGTTGTCGATAGGGATGTACCAGCTGTAAGTGGCTTCTACCTATTTAATCTTAAATGTTTTTAATTCATTAGAATGCTAAAAAGTTTAACATTTTATTCCTACATTCTTTTTTCTCAGTAGATGCCAAGAAGATAAACTTTTACGCTAAATAGGATATTTTAGGCTAGACAAATTCTGAAAATATGTAGCTTGTATGGAAGTTCTGTTTTTGAAATTGTAGCACACCTTATTTTGCCTTCTTTCAATAGTTTGTTGACCATTTATGCAGCTTATGTCATGGGGTTTACTTTTAGATATGTTGTACTTCTATTAAGCTAGAAGTGCAAATGGTAGCTTGAAGGCAAAATGTGCTATCTTGGTGTTCATACAATCTGAAGTCTTTGAGAATAGTTGGTAAATTTTTTTTTCTCCTAAAGGAAACCCTTCAAGTTGATGAAGATGATAGACCTGAGTTGCCTTGGTGGAAATGCAAGAAGTGGGCTTTGCATATCTTAGCTAGGCTTTTTGAAAGGTATGGTTTTTTTCCTTTTTTTTTTTTTTTTTTTTTTTTTTTAAAAAAAACCCCAAATATTCAAGTCAGTAACTTTGTTACAGCCTTGAATTTGTGCATTTGCTTCTGATTCTAGGTATGGAAGCCCTGGTAATGTTTCCAAGGAGTACAATGAATTTGCTGAAGTGTTCCTGAAGGCGTTTGCTGTTGGTGTTCAGCAAGTAAGAAACACTGAATGTGGGGGCTGTTAGCATAAGTTTAGAGTTAGTAGTGATTTCTAATTTCATTATTTTCTGAAAAGGCTTCTTGCTCTTCATCACAATTGGTTTTTTTTTAAGCACATTGATATGGAAGGCGCTGACATCTGCAGGTTGAGAGAAAAGAATGATTAAAAAAATTAATTTGCCATGTAGGACAATCCACTGAAAGTAGCCTATGCAGAATTGATAATCTGTAAAGAGAGTAAACACTCTCATAACAAGACCTCAGATGAGCTTCAGATAAATGCTGTCAGTTTTTCTGGAAGAGAGAGGTATAATATTTACATGGTGCAGTTGACCTTCTTACAGACACTTTTAATTCTGGTGATACATTTCTTTGACTCAAAGTCAGTAAATAGTAAGTTTTCAGCCTTTGGCAAAAGCCTGGTCAAACGGAGGCTTGCTTACAAACGGGCAGGTCTGGTCACCTTCCACTCTTCTTTTTGTCTGGGGGTCGCTACTTCTACAAGGTCTGTGACACAAAAAGCGTCTTCTGGGCTGTAGCAGTTACTCACCGGGTGTATCCGTGTTACGCTGAGCTGTCCTTGCTTCATGACTCAGATAGTCCTACTACATGGCAGCAACCTACAGGTGTTCCCCAAGGGACAGAATGGATTGGTGGGGTGAGAATTGTCATCCACCTCTTTTACAGTGCATGTGTTTCAAGTCAGTCATTTGAATATTTTGAACTAGCAAGAAAACTCCTATGAATATTGGGAAATTTTTAATGTGGTTTACAGTTTCTGGCTATAGTACTGACTTTTGTTCTTTTGGAACAAGTTTATTGATAAAAAAAATTCAGGGAGTTTTCTAAAATTTCCTTATATTGGCTCATAAATCTATTATATGAAGGTGATTAGCTTGTAAATGTAAATAGACGATTAATTTATGAAAATCTCCGGGAGTGGAATGCTTTCTTCAAAGCCTTTATTTTAATCAGGAGAAAGAGCAATTCTTAATCCTAATGAAACTACAATGGATTACAGGACTTTAAAGGAGGGAAAAGTAGAGCAAGTATCTCTTCAATAGATTGCTTTTGAAGGTCATCCAAAGTATTGAAAGGGAAAAGAACATTTGTCACAGGAGTGTTGGGATATATGTTCCAACATTCTACACAGACAAGTGGAGCCAGCATCACCTTCCTCAGTGTGCTCAACTGTCACCTGTAGATAACATCACACAGATAATTATTACATGTTCTTTAAGACCTTACTGGTTGCTTTGAACTTCAAAACTAAATTCTGACAGACTGTATAGACAGAAGTCTTTGAAAAGATAAATCCAACAATTCAACAGAATACTCTTTCTTTACATTTTCTTTGCATCGGGTTTGATCTTTACTGGTACTGCATGTAGGAAACACCAAGAATTCAAGTCTCTAAAGAGAATTTCTAAAAAGTAAGACTTCAAAATGCATACTTTTTTTTTTCCTGTACAATGATGTAACTTGTTTAGAAATACAGATTATTTTTAAGGTGCCGTCCATAAGTCCTGGATGTATGCTGAAGGAATTGAATCCCTCAGATAAATGTTATGGAATATTTTTGAACAGGATTTACTTTACAAAATTTGGAAATCTGTGAAATACTGGAGAATACAAATTCTGTTAATTTGCTTCTTTGAGTTCTATTTACTCTGAAATGTATGCAACATTTTACTAAAGGAGTAATAGATATATTGTATGGGTTTACAGATTGTTCAAGTATAAACTTAAAGCATACTGCTAATATTATTCTCATAATTATTTCTTATTCTTTGTTTTTTTAAATCTACTCTATCTTTTTGTCATGTAAATGTTATCAACCTCCCCCAAAAATAATAATCCAGTACATCAGCTAAACTTTATTAAGCTTGGCCAAAACAGGCTGAGGTGCCTAGCTGGCATACCTTGATTCTTATCCCTTGTGTTAGCAGCTGTTTTGCTCAAGACATTTCTCATTTGCAGAGCCAGAACTAAGCCCTGGTTGAACACTACTGCCTGGTTGTTCATTGGCACAGTTGCAGAGTTTTGTTTACTTGCCCTGGTGTCTTCATCCCACATCCTGCTTTTTGTCACTGCAATTCTTAAACCTTTTCTTAATCTTTTTAATTTCTTTACTTACTGCATCTGAATAATGAACCTCCTTAGATTTGTGAAAAGGGAGGAGCAAAGCACTTGTCCTAAGTAACGTGGCTGCAAAGACCTTTTGTTAGGTCTCAACTTTGTCCTTGTTGCCAAAGACTGTTCCCCATCCTTTCACTGACTGTTGATGGATTTGTTTTTCTGTGTGAGATTATCTTTATCTCTCTCTCTGAAAAAGAAAATTCAGATCCTTCTAAAATTCAAATACACCACCAAATTGGACCTTCTTGTATAAGCTTTTCTACAGAGAAGATTGTGTGACTATATGTTAAGTTCTAGTTTGCTGAAGACCCGGGATTGCTACTTTTACCTAGAACAAAGAACCTCTAGTTTATATTTTTTAAGTCTTTCCTGAGTTACCACAGTGGTGGGACTTGGGCGCTGAGACTGGCTCCATGGCCTTCCATTATAAAAATTCAGTATATTATGTTAATACAGTGATGGTGGTTTATTTGTTGCAATTTATGAAGGAAATTAATCTTTACCATGTACACCTGTAAAACTGCAAGGAATTCCAGTCTTCATTAGCCTCCCAGTTACTTCTGGAAAGTCTGTATTTAAGGTATACCATCAAGGAAGTAAAATATATTGTGGAGTTGTTTGTGTTTAATCAATTTTGGTACTAGTTTAACTGTTTTTAATGAGTAATGTTGTTCTTCATTGTTCTAATGTCAAGAAGCATATTAACCTTACCATGTAAATGGTCAACATGAGTAAAACTCAAGCTTAACTGATTTTTGGAAGTTACAAAGGTCTGTCACTTGAGGTACTGCTCTTGCAGAGAATCATTTTCTCTTTTAATAAATTCACAAGAAGCTAAAAAGGAATTTTGACACATAGGTATTCTTTGATAATCCTTGAAACAGCTGGAAGTCTCAACATTTGCTCTTTTCCTTTCCTGTTCTAAGTCAATATCTAATACCACCAGAGCCTTGTACTCAAGTGAGGGTAACAGCCAGTAGTTTCCTTAAGTCCAGGAGGCTTTTAAACATGAGCAGTTATGCCTTGGGTGTGTTGTCAGTTCTCAAAGTTTAAAACATTTACATTTGTAAATGAATTTGCTGTGAATTCCATGGTGAATTAATGCATCTTTTTAAACTCAAGTGCAAGGCATCTACTTTGGGAGAAATGCTTTGTTGCTTGTGTAATAAATGTTATCAATTGGATTACTTTTCAAAATAATAATCTCTTTTTCCTAGAATGTAGGGGGTTTTGTGATATTACAGATTGATGGATATCTTTTCAGTTCCACCAGTTTTTGATTTTTTTTTAATGTTGTGGTTTAATGTGAAGAACTAAATGAAACTCTGGAAATGGGATTTGTTCCTTTTCTCCAGTTGATGCCGCTGCTCTTGAAGGTGCATTATTGCTACTGGCCCGGATTGGGCTACAAGTAAACCTTCTTGTGTTACCAGTACCAAACATTCCAGTGAGCTGGAATTTAATTACTAGTAACAATCGTATGTCCACTTCGTGTCCCTATTCACAGAGAGACTTGGACTTTAACAGATGTAAATCCCTGTGAGTAGTTCTGAGTGCCACCTCAGGAGAAGGATAGAGGCCAGCAAGCCAAGGGCAGAGGCTGGTTCATCACTCTTCGTACACATCGTTCTTCCTGCAGTGTCATTACTGTAGAGCTGCACACAGGCAACAATCGGTGGACTTGTGTATTTCACCAATCCAGTGTGTGGGCTTGAATTTCTGCCCCCAAGAAGTCACAAAATGCAGTAATAAATCTTGGAAGGCAAGGTCCCCTGGGCTGTGCTGGTGATGAATTAGCATGTATGTTTTGTTTTACCAAAGGATTTTTTTAAAAAAAAAAAGCTGTGCAGAACCTGATAGGAGTTGCAAATTGTCTTATAACATTCACAGTGATATTTAGTAGAAGGATTAGTCAGTACCCATTTTAGCCTAATGAATAAACAGGAGTTTTTGTTGGATTTAGAGGGGTTCTTATGTAGGTTTACGAGGGAGGGTAGAAGTCTCCTGGCTAAAATGATCTGTGCTCAGTACAGCTACTGACGAGATGGGATTTTTTTTCCTAGGTGTTGCTGAAGGTGTTGTATCAATACAAGGAAAAGCAGTACATGGCTCCTAGAGTTCTGCAGCAAACACTGAACTATATCAATCAAGGAGTGTCACATTCAGTCACTTGGAAGAATCTAAAACCTCATATTCAAGTAAGCCATTTTGGGGGTTTTACAGTTAGATGACTCAGCAGTACATTAGTCACCTTGTTGTATGGTGTTTCTACTCTTGCTATAACTCAGGGTCTGAGGATCTGTTGTAAATGGCCAATGGAAAGAGTTTAACTGTGTTTGGTGAAGGTTACTTTGAAACATGAGCAAGGCTAGCTAATTGCTTTTCTTCCTGTCAGTCCTTTGTGCTTATATGCATTAAGGATTACAGTGTAACCACAAAACAATGAATTTGGAGATGGTGTTAACTGCTGAATTTATGGCACTGAATCATCTCCAGGTATTATTATCCAAAGCAAACCTAATAGCTTGTGCTGTATTGCAGCCCTACCTTAAGTTAAAGGATCTCTTTTTTGCAGGGTAGCACATTAAAACCCACTATGTTCAAAGAGTTCCAGAAAGTTACAATTTTATATATGTGGCAAGATGGACAAAATCTGTGAAATGCAGGAAAGAATATAGAGATTGATTTAGTAGCACTAGCGTTTTTTCAACTTTTTTTCTTCATTGCAGGGAATTATCCAAGATGTTATTTTTCCCTTGATGTGCTATACAGATGCTGATGAAGAGCTTTGGCAAGAAGATCCGTATGAATATATTCGCATGAAATTTGGTGAGAGTTTGAAATCTACTCACGTTAGAATATGACTTCACACAAAGACAGGATTTTTGTAGGTGTTTTTTTGAGGACAGAGAAGGCTTTACTCTTTAAAAGAAAAAAAAAAAAAGGACAAAAGTTTGTATTATTCAAATAACTTTATATAGCTAACTTTTGGATGTACATGTGGAAATGACAGATAATATAGTCAGTGACACAGGAGTTTCTGCACTTGAAAAAGTAGATAATTTTGACAGTTACAAGGTTTTAAGTTGAACAGTCCAGATCTTGCTAACAGTTATGAAAGTTTAATGTTATTAAGTTTATGCTTTACAAGAGGTAATGTTTCAAGCTGTCGAATTTTTATGATCTTAAGAAATTTCATGTATGGCACAGTTCAGAATAGTTTTACTGTAATGGTAAACGAATGTTACTAAGTAAGCCTGACATTCCAGACTTGTCTGATTTCATCTCTTGTGGCTTGCCACTTGTTGTTGGGGTTTACCCTAAGTCTATGAAGTCCTTTCAGGCTGAGGAGGAAAGAAGATACTTACAGACTTCCTGAACAAATTCTTCCCTCTGCTAGGACTTTTATGTGGCTAGAACAAGGAATCTTGATGGGTTTGGGAGTTTCTTACACCTCAGGTGAGAGGCAGACCTGTAAACAGTATAGGTATTGTACAAGGCTCTGATAATCCTGGTCTGTGGAGAAATAAAAAACGGAGTGTTTTTAACTCAATCAATTGTGTGCTTGCCTGTACAGGAAATAGCATATACATGAAGAACTGACTGCTCTCTGCTTCGACTGTTACAAAAGATTTATCTTAAAATAAGACTTAAAATTTCAAATGAGAGATGTAGAACCTGTGATCTTGAAAAAGCTGAAACATGTGTTGGGGAAACTCAAGCCATGTGTTATGGTTATTTGGTCTTGGAATATCTGTAGTAAGAAAGTGTGATTAACCACCAGGAAAAAAGGAGAATTGGTGCTCTGTTGTTTCATATGAAATCATCAGATTATATTAGGATCATTAACTGTAGTGAAGTACTAACATCTGTAGCTGTTATATGTTCACTTAACAGATGTATTTGAAGACTTCATTTCTCCAACAACTGCTGCTCAGACATTATTGTTTACATCATGTAGTAAAAGGAAAGAGGTAAGATATGCAGTGACTTTACTCAAATATGTTAGCTAGATTTAGTTTATACTCTCCATTTGCTGAAAGAATTACTAATAAAAGTTGTACTTTGCAGGTTTCTGTCATATCATAAAATTTACACTGAAATGTATTTCTCTCAGATTTATTTTGCACGGGTCTGTTTATGATCTTTGTATCGCCAGTCCCACGAGGACCTGCCTATCAGCAATGTTGGGTATTTGTAACAAACGTAGAAAACATGATCCAAATGACAGCCATAGAGGAAATTATTAGAAATTTAAGCATTTCAGAGCACTGATAGAACGGTACCTGAGATGATTGATTGAAATATGTTGACTAACCTTACATGTAATCTAGGTGTTACAGAAGACAATGGGCTTTTGTTATCAAATCCTTACGGAGCCAAATGCTGACCCTCGTAAGAAAGATGGTGCTTTACATATGATTGGTTCTTTGGCTGAAATTCTCCTAAAAGTAAGCATAATCTGGTGGTTGTTTTGGTTCCTTTTTTCTTTCCTCCTTTCTTTCACATATATAATCTTAGAAGAAATTAGAATAGGCCTTTGAGGTTACAAGTTTTTGAATCGCTGCCAGTTTCTTTTAAAAGTGTTGACCTTAATTGTTTGGGGGTTGTTGTCAGCTTAATTGCACAAGTTTTATTAGATTGTGTTCAAGTTCAGATTATTGTTTTAAACTCCTTTAAGTTCTCTGCTTGTGGTAAGAATTACTACACGATTTCCTGCACCACATTTAACTGCATTCTCTTATTTTGTGGAAGGAGTGGGAAAAAAAAAAAAATCTATCCAGTGAGAGGCTGTTGATTTAACAAGATCTTTTCTGTGTATGGAAGAGAGGATATGAAGTGTAATTGGCAACCTTGCTCAGTTAGAATGGTAGCAAAAAAATGCAGGGCCTGGACTTGTTTGAACCACAGCTCTGTGAAGTTTCCCTGGCCCCTTTAGCTTTTCATACTAATGTACTGCCAAGCGAAAGATGTCTCTAGGAGTCAAAAAGTGAAAGAAAAAAGTGTCACTACTTTGACTGAAAATTATGAAAGTTCATGTAGGCTCCAAATTTTCATGACTAATGTGGAATTTCATTATTGCTTAATGGACTTTTAATAAAGGGGCAAGTTAAACATATGAGGGTTTTCTTATGCTCTTCACACATGTGACTTTTTACTGGATTTGAAATGCATTTTTATATGAAGTTTTAAACTGATGTCTTTCTATTCATACTCTGACAGAAGAAGATATATAAAGATCAGATGGAATATATGTTGCAGAATCATGTGTTCCCCCTCTTCAGCAGTGAGCTGGGTTACATGAGGGCACGGGTAAGGAAGTGTTACATGTACTGTTAAGATACGCTGTCTGTTCCAGCTGGAGAGTTCAGGAGTATTCTTTAATTTCTTCCCTTTAACAGATGCACTCCCATTTGCATCTTTTTTGTAATATGTATACTTATTTCAGAGATTAGCATCAGCCTGTGTGACTATGGGTAGCTACTGCATAGTTTTAAAATGGCTGCAGAACTGTGTGCATAGTTTTCCATCTGTGTCTGGCAGTATGGTCTGTTTGTGTTTTGCATTTAGGCTGTACTGCTCACACAAAACCTGTGGCCAGACATAAACATGAGATCATAGTACTGGCCTAGTGATGTCTCAAAGACAAGCCTCCCACTGGCCAGCCTCCACACTCTCAAACACCTTCATCTTTTAGAAAGTTTTAGTGTCTTCACTTCAACAGTAGTTATACTTCAGATTTATCATCTATGTAGGTTATGGGTATATGAATGGTCAGTAATCCAGTTTGTAGGTTTTGTAGCTCTGAATTTATTCAATGTCTCTTTTTCAGGCTTGTTGGGTTCTTCATTATTTTTGTGAAGTCAAATTTAAGAGTGACCAGAATCTCCAGACAGCCTTAGAACTCACAAGACGGTGTCTGATAGATGATAGAGAAATGCCTGTGAAAGTGGAAGCTGCAATAGCCCTTCAAGTTTTGATCAGTAATCAAGAGAAAGGTAGCCCTCCTTTTTTAAAGCTACAGTAAGCTTTAGTGGAATAGGCATTAATATTATGATGTTCAGGGAGAATTGTTATCTTCTTTCTTCATGCTAATTTACTTCTTGCAATTGTAATTGGAAATCACTTATTGTAGATTTCCATCTGCAAAGTTGTAAAATTTTTATGAATTACTATCACAACTTCATGGTACAATAAATCCAGTTTTGCAGCACCTAATCATAGAAATCCAGTGGCAATATAAGCATTTCTGTCTCAGCATACATTTATTCATGTTAAAATTTACACTTTTTATTCTACTGAGAAGTTATCTTGGCAGGCTTTACATTGTGCAGTATTTCTGAAGCTGGCGTAAAAGTCACAAAGCAAATATAAGTTTTGTATTAAATACTTCGGCTAATTTGACAAAAATGCTCATGTGCCAATTCCATTCAATTAAAATTTGCATTGATAAGTCTCCTGGTATTCTGTAAAGACTGCAGAAGTCTGATGCTCTTACATTGGTTGTGATTCTTGTGGAATACATTTTTAATTTTTTTTTCCTCAATGTCAGTGTTGCAACAATTTCTATTACCCATGGTTTTGGCATATTAATGCTAAAGCACTAAATATTAATAAAGTATATATTGACTTTCTTATACTGATACTGCAGTATGATAAGAATGTCAGTTCAGATACTTCCACTTCTTTTACAGCAAAAGAATATATTACTCCATTCATTAGACCCGTAATGCAAGCTTTACTTCATATTATAAGAGAGACTGAAAATGATGATCTTACTAATGTGATTCAGAAGATGATCTGTGAATATAGTGAAGAAGTTACTCCAATTGCAGTAGAAATGACACAGCATTTGGTAAGATGTTCTGGTGACTTCGATGTTTGATACGTGAAAGACGGGTATTTAAAATTGGGACAGTTGTCCATCAGTCACTGTGTATTGTTACTCCAGGCTGCTGAAGTGTATTGACCCAAGTGGCTTGCTTCTACCTTTAGACTCTTATTTTCTCAAAAGTGGCTTTATAACTTGAATTAAATGAAAATTTCTAAAAACAATTGTAGGAATGTTTGAGAAATCTTTGTATGCATTTTCTTCTGATAGTGTTAATTAATTTTGGTAGCACATTTTAGGTAGTTTCTGCAGGTAGACTTAGGTTTTCTGTTTTAAAATGGGAAAGTAAAGAGCAGATTTTTAATAAGCTTGGTGTGAAAATAAAGTTACATTGTACGTAATGTGAAAATAAAATTTAATCTGCAGGAGAAATTCTGAGCCTATGGCTGTATCTGACCAGTTGTACTAGTGGTTTCAAAAGCAGAGATCAGCTCAGCACTTTGCTACTAAAGGCCCTTGTCTTAGAGTCAAAAGTAAATTGGTTTCATGCCCTCTCTGGGAATACCTGCAAAGTGGTCTGGTCTAGTTCAGCTACCAATTAAAACTTGTGTCAGAAAAACTTACTTGTAAAAAAAAAAGTGTTATTTTGCAAGGGAAAGTAATGTCATTTATGTATTTTTATTTATGAATGGACAAATGTTGACAGCTCAAATGGCTTAACATTAACTTTATCAATCTTAAAAGCAAACTCTGGAATGGACCAGTCACCTTCTAATATTAATACACGTTTTCTTAGCAGAAGTCCTCCTTAAATTGTGTAGAGTACCAGACTTGCACAGTTGTTCTTCATCTCCAAGCATGTCCTCATTAATTGACTTACTTATGGGTTATTTTGCTATTATATGCAGGCAATGACATTTAACCAGGTGATCCAGACTGGACCAGATGAAGAGGGCAGTGATGACAAAGCAGTGACAGCAATGGGAATCTTGAATACTATTGATACACTTCTCAGCGTAGTTGAAGATCACAAGGAAGTAAGCAGAAAATTACTTTAAAGCTAATGTCTATTGTCTTAGACAATACGTAACAAAAAGTTTTTTGTAGTTCCAGTGTTCCTGACGTTGTTACCTGAAAGACTGTCCTTTCAGCCAAAAGTATCTTAAAATAGATGACAGTGAAGTACTTATGCAACAGAGTTGTAACAGAGCGAGTCGCATTTCTAACACAATACATGTAGTAACAGGGCATAAGCGTTGCCACAGTATTTCCCATAAGAATGCAGGTGGTTTTCTAATTCAGTGGAAGCAACTTGGCTTTAGCAGATGGATCTCTTGTCAGCTCAGCTGGAAAAAAAACCATCTGATCTCATGAGGTCTGCCCTTCAAAGAAAACTTCAGTTAGCTTTAAACATTTATTTTGCCGGCTTAGTTTGCTCTTTGCAACAGAATCGATGTCTGTAAATAGAGCTGCTGTGGCTGTGCCAAGGGACAGGGGGGTTTACCTGCTTGATCTGCACTGTAAAATCCACCAGTGTGATGGAAACTTTTGTTGTTTAGTTTTGTTATACTGGATGGACAAACTTCTGTCCAGAGTACAATTTGTTCAGAAGAAGCTATTGCTGATTTAAATCCTTGACAAAGTCAGCTACTGCTTTTTGATCAATAGATGACAAGTTTTTTTGTGACTCAACAGTTCAGTGGTAAGTTACACTGTTGGGGCTCTGAAGACTTTACTGAGGAAGCAGCGTTAATACGTATTTGGAATGCCCAGGGGTAGAATCCACTGCTGCCTTGCAATAGACCAAGGACCAGTCTGGCTCATTTACTTGTTACTAAAGCTGCTCAGCAAGCTTTTCATTGAACTTGTTCTTGCTAGAGAATACTTGCTATCTAAATGAAAACTTTGTGTAAACATATGCTAGTCCTGACTAAGGAACTCAATTGTAAAACCTTGAAACTTTTATATTTAGAGACATCTCTCACAGGATGACCAGTGTTCCAAGAGATAAGGTACTTAGCTGGCTAGTTTAAAATCCTGTTCTGCATAGCTAAGACCAGAAACTCAACCATTATTTTGCCCTATGCAAGGTAAATGCTCTGTAGGGGTAAATAATGACTGTTTTGTTAGCTCTTCCATGGACTAATAAATATTAATTGGGAAGAGTGTCTGAATCTATTGACCAGAATTTTAGGCTGATTTTCCACTTACCATATGAACGTACTAAGCTAGGTTTGGGAGGTGGTTTGATATTTGGTTGGTTTTGGGGTTTCTTTTGTTGTTTTTTTTTTGAACAGCAAACACTCCTGGAACTTCCATTGCTTACCCTTTTGAGATATATGTTTACTTATTATGTTTTAATAGGACTAAACTCTAAAGCATAGAGTTATTGTTAGGCTTTCCTTTTTAAAAGACACCCTACAATGAGGTTCTTCTAATATTCAAAAAATATTCTAGAACCACCTCATATTAAAAGCTCTTACACATCCTTAGCTAAGAATGCTGCATATAATTTTTTTTTTTTTACTATTTTTTTTTTTGTCAGATTACCCAGCAGCTGGAAGGGATCTGTTTGCAAGTGATTGGAACAGTTTTGCAGCAGCATGTATTAGGTATTGCTACTTCTATTGGCTCACTTTTTTGAGCGTATGGGATTTGCATTAAATTTACTTAGATTCTGTTTGTTTTAGAGTTCTATGAAGAAATTTTTTCCTTGGCTCATAGTCTGACCTGTCAGCAAGTCTCTGCACAAATGTGGCAGCTTCTTCCTCTTGTTTTTGAAGTCTTTCAGCAGGATGGCTTTGATTATTTTACTGGTAAGCAATACAAATAAATCATAAACCATACTGTTTCATATATGTCATTTCAACCATACAATAAATTGCTTGATTAAAATGTTAGGAGAACACTGAAGTGAGATTACACCTGAAGTATCATTCTGTTGTTGCTGCATTTCATTCTGTTGTTGCTGCAACCAGACTTGTTTTGCTAAGGCATCTATGACTAGGTACGCTTGTCTTAAACGTTAAGCAAGAACTGCAATTAGCTTATTAATACATGGATTTCAACCTCATCTAATAAAACATGCAAACAATATCTAACTGATCATTCCTCTTTTAATACAGACATGATGCCTCTCCTGCATAATTATGTTACTGTTGATACAGATACACTTCTGTCAGACACAAAGTACCTTGAAATGATCTACAGTATGTGCAAGAAGGTAAGTAGGATTCCTTTGTGATAACAAAACCAGTCGTCTTTGAAGTAATACACTGTTAAACTGGGTACTTTTTTCCACAGCAGTAGACTGAGAAACTGAAGTTTTTTGCTGTCTGCTCTTAAAGCATCATGCTATTTGACATCCTCTGTGATTTCACAAATTATTACATCATTGCAGGGAAATTTAAAGAGGTTGCATCAAATTTCAGATACATGCCTTTGCTAAAAGGGGAAAACAAAGCATATACAACAAAAGCATGTGTACAAAAACTCTGGGTTTTTTTCGTGTGTTTTGAGTAATACACTTTCTGCACACAAGCAGGTAAAACACGTACATATGCTGCTGAAGGTAGATGCTTTCTTTTATCTGAGACTTGTAGCCTCAGCAATGTCTAGGGTACCACATACCATACGTAGAGGTCTTACATGTATTACCTAAAACAGTGGAGCAGGGATGGAAGATAGAGGGATCGGAATAGCAAGTTGTTTTTCCCCAAGTTCATGCTAGGTCAGTGAGGAAAGCTGGCACAGAATGCAGGTTTTCTGACTTAGCCCGTTCACTTTTGGGTTGTGTTCCTGTATTTGACATAGCTTCTCAGCCCTTGTGTATTAAAGGTAGCTGTCAACTGGGCTTTCCTTATCCAACCAATATGTAGAATACAAAGCTTTGCACGATGTTAGCCCTGTGTGAGGAAATTAATACAGTACAGGATGGTGTCAAAATTTTATAGTTTCTACTAGTATTCTGGGGGTTTTCCATTTTTCCACTGCTGGATATCATGTGTTCTATGGAATAACTATGGTGAACTGTCAGCTGCCCTACCCATGGTATTTCCTGAGTAATTCTTTTGAAGATGTTTAAATATTATAGTGGGTAACTCTTGCCAGCCTTTATTTGAAAACAGGTCGCAACCAGCGTTATTGTAAATGCTTGAATATTTTTTTTAATATATATAAGAATTACCATATTATAACCTTTCAGAGATTAATGTTTTAATAGCTGAGTGCAGTGAATCTTTAACACTTAAGTTTTAGGTATTGTGTGGTCTCCTAGTGGATATCCCAAATCTATAAATAAAACATCTACAACATTCAGTACATGAATGCATAGAAAAATTTTTGGTTTGTGTATGGAAATAAACTTTTTCAGAATGGCAGATGATGCTTACACAGTTACTGTTGTAAGCTCCGTGTGCATAGAAGCATTGAATATTTGTACATGTAGGTTAGTTTGAAACACTGCTGAATGGGGGTCAGTCAGTCTGTAGTTGTGTAGTGAGCCATTGCAGTAGATTGGACTGCTTTACTGACGTTGCTTATATGGGTATTGTAATCGAGTGGGTAAACTTATATCAGCTTCTCAAAGCAAAGCAGTACATAGAAAATCCTTCTTGAAGGGTTAAAATCATCAGTAATTGCTATTTTTCAGGTCCTTACAGGAGTTGCTGGAGAAGATGCAGAATGTCACGCAGCAAAGCTGTTAGAAGTAATTATTCTTCAGTGTAAAGGGCGTGGCATTGATCAGGTTGGTAACAACTTCAGTTATAACTAATGTTTTGAAAAATTTTTATTTTCAAATATTAATTGATTATGTATTAAGAGGAGTTCTGTTCTGAGAAGTTTGTGTAGTATGGTTAATAATCCTGTCTTATACTTGAATGTTACTCAGTTAACCACATTACAAAGATAGTTATTACACGCTTTGTCTCCAAAATTTAGGACACTGCAAAACCCAGGTGTTTATGTGAATCTGAAAGGGTAGTGTTTTAGGAGTGTCTTGGTTCTAAAAGTCAATTATTTTGGAAGTTAATTCTGGTGAATATTTCATGAAAATTATTCAGTCTGTCAAGTTAATAGCCTTGAAATAAATAAGAGTGAAGATGAAGTTCCTAGAATCCAGATTAATGTCGTAGAGGAACCAAGGACTTCATTATGCACACGTGGAAGTTAGAATTTGAGAGGTGAATTTGGATGCTGCTGCTGTGTACATAAGTGCTTTATATTAGCCATTCAGACAGTTTTTGCATGCTTTTTAATACTTGCGGATATGTCTCTGGAAACTTTAATTTGTAATTTATTTGAAAGAATATCTATAGCAAATTTTTTTTCTGTGTGGAATCTCTGAAGAGAGTACTCTTTTGGATAGCTGTTCTCTTGGGATGTTAGCACCTTGTGGATATTAGAAAAGACTTCTTTTTCTGGACTTCCTAGTGTGCACATTTCCTGTATTTTTCGTTTTAAAAACCCAGTATTATAGAACCACGAGTTATATCTGCTGTGTATGATGTCTCAAAATCCGTGTGCTTGGAGTAGATGAAAACTTTTTACCTTTTCATTTGATCTTTGTTAATGAATTCTGCTGTCAATTAAAAACTATTCCCATTTTATACACCCTGTATTTATGCACCAGACGGTTTTATGCCATTTCTCAACTTCACTGTGAAATACAGAACTAAATTTTTTTATTATTACTAAATGTGTAACGGTTCTCATTCTTCAGTGCATACCCTTATTTGTGGAAGCTGCATTAGAGAGATTGACCAGAGAAGTGAAAACAAGTGAACTGCGAACGATGTGCCTCCAGGTTGCCATAGCTGCTTTGTATTACAATCCTCATTTGCTATTGAACACATTGGAAAACCTTCGTTTTCCTAATAATGTGGAGCCTGTCACTAACCACTTCATAACACAGTGGCTTAATGATGTGGACTGTTTCCTGGGGTAAGTTTTTTTTGTAATTCTGAAGGTGATTCTGTGCAATACATATTACCTGCTTGTAAATTGCAACACAACTTAACTTGTTTACTGTTCTGTGTTGTAGACTTCATGACAGAAAGATGTGTGTACTTGGCTTGTGTGCTCTCATTGATCTGGAGCAAATACCACAGGTTTTAAATCAGGTTGCTGGCCAGATCCTGCCAGCTTTTATCCTTTTATTTAATGGATTGAAAAGAGCGTATGCCTGTCATGCAGAGCATGAAAATGACAGTGATGATGATGATGAAGCTGAAGAAGATGAGGAAACAGGTACAGAAACTGAAACGTTGTTACTTTGGTGGTTTTATTTTTTTGTGATGGAGATGCCGATTTCCTTTGTGGAATTCCTCAGAGTTCCATCATTCCAAAAGTGGAAAGCTACAGTAGAACACTGGACATCTTTTAGTGACTTCTGACTATATATGACTTACTTTCTAGTCCCTCTTAAAAACTAACTTCCTAGGCTGTCTCTTCAAAGTCACATCAAGCTGCTGTATGTGGGTACTGTTACTGCTGAAAGGAATTATTACTGGGGCATGTTTCACATTTGAGTGGAGGGTAAGAATCAGTAGAAACCTCCAGGAATCCTTCCATAATCTATTGTACACCTTGGACTATATATTGCAGACTGTCCCATGAGCTGCTGATGTTCTAAATGTGTATTGAAAATGACAGGTCTTGTGGAGGTTTTTTTTTTAATGTTTTATTTTGGGCTGACATAGTCTCTACTTCATCAGCATTTATAGACTTTCTTATTCATGCAGTCATTTCACAAGCTTTTCACATCTTTTGCCTTCTCTATATAAAGTTCAAAATTACTTCTGTTGGCTTTCTTTTATCTACTTAAATCCTAGTTTCTTTTTTGATCTCTGCTGTTCAGTTCTGGACTCTCCAGACTATTGTCATTATACATCATTCATACTATTACATTTTTTTTATTTCTCAAGCATTCTTCAACAGCCCTTTTGAATGTGCCTTTAAAAGTATTTTCAGCAAATTATCTCAAACTTTCTTTGGAGTGTGAATATTGCTTTGCTTAAAGTTTTATCCAGTGCTGTTCCAAGCTATCTGCATATACGTTTTTATGTATACATTTTTATGACAGTAAAATATTCCTTTTCTACTTACATTCACAGTTGTTGTAAGTAGGGAAAAAAGACCATGGTGCTAGGAGAGAAGTGAGCTTCTAGTCTGCAGTATTCTGTTACCAGTTCCATTGCCTGTTTTGTATAATCACCTATCTTCTTGAAGAATTATTCTTGCTATTCTTAAGATAAATTTGTGTGTGGTATTTAACCCAGAGGAACTGGGGAGTGATGAAGATGACATTGATGAAGATGGTCAAGAATATCTAGAAATTCTAGCAAAACAGGCAGGTGAAGATGGAGATGATGAAGACTGGGAAGAAGATGATGCTGAAGAGACTGCTTTGGAAGGCTATTCCACAATTATTGATGATGAAGACAACCCTATTGATGAATATCAAATATTTAAAACAATTTTTCAGAGTAAGTAAATTTATTTTCTTTCCTGGCCAGGAAGTTATATTTTAAGTTAAATTTTACTGTATCTTCCAAACAGGCTTTCCAGTGAGTTCAGAATAAGTTAATTCTTTGGAAGGGGAAAGCCATCGTTAAGCTTTTAGAGCAGGGGAGATGCCTGAATGAATGTATGGTGAGAGGGAGGAGGTCAGGGGTTGTATTAGTGTTTTCAAATATCTTGAATTATGTAACCCTAACAGAACATTATTCTGATTAAAATGGTTGTGAGTGAGTAAGCTTTGAATTACAGGACATTTTAATGAACACTTTCCTTTTGCTTATGGCTTTTTTTTTTTTGCTCTTGCAGCAATTCAGAATCGTAACCCTGCATGGTACCAAGCTTTGACACAGGGTCTTAATGAAGAACAAAGAAAACAATTGCAGGACATAGCAACTCTGGCAGATCAGAGGCGGGCAGCACATGGTATTTTTCCCCCTTTATGCCATTAATTGCTGCTTTTGCTGTTTGAATGCTGTTTGTGCTCAAGAAGCCTAATACAGAAAATGCCTATAATTGAAGCCTGATAATGTCTTCATCAAAGCAGGGCTAGTTTACACTCCAAAGATCTTTGCAATCTCTTTAAAATTGTTAGGTCACAATGCCTCCATACACAAACTGTATGGCCTACTACAGGTGTAAGGAATGATAGAAGTGTTTAATGAAGTGGCCAAGTAAATAAAAGCATATTGTTTATAATTACTTGGATTTGAAAACAATTGATTTGATTATGTAAAGGTGGATGAATTCTAGGTATGGTAATAAACACATTAAGTAGCTGATAAATTATTTCTGATGTGACCTAGTCCAGCTGGGATAACAGACAATGATTTTATGGGAGGGAGAATACCAAATTGTGGAAGTAGTATCCATCTGCAAAGCTATGCCATTAAGCTTATTAAATATTTCAGACCGTTACTGTTCAATACAGATTTTTTAAACATAGGAAGTGGTCAGATCTTCAGTTTTCTTTTTTATTTTGCAAGTTTTCCCAGGTGTTTGAGAGCAAGCCTGAGTAGATCACTGTCTAAAGTCAAGGCTGAATTTTGAGTGATCAGGCCAGTCTCATATCCTGCATCCTACTGAGCAATTACTACAAGATGTTTCAAAACAGAAGTCCAGAAACCTTTCAGTAAAAGATTGGTAGTGAGAATGCGCATTTTACAACTAGCTTTTGTCAGAAAAATGCCTAACTTAGCTCACAAAGCTTGTGAGTGTCCGGAATGAGCCACTGGTTACAAAATAGTTTCACTGTGACCCCTGGCAAGCACTAGACATTGTGCTGAGATACTGATACTACTTGTGCAGTTTATGAAAGGAATGGGGATTTTTTCAGCTGTGCATTCATATAGCAAGTTCCAATGAGATTGTGAAGCTTAACTTGGCAACTAGATCCTAGGAAATTCTTTTGTACTATCAAAGCAACTGATACTCTATTTAGGCCACCTACCACACGAGGGGACATCCTGCTAGAAGGATTTGGAATACAATTATCCATCTCTAGAGTAGCTAAGAAGAACTCCCATAAGCTAAGAGATTGGTGTTCTGTGAACTATGGAGCCGGGAGAGAACAAAGTGATGTTCCCCAGGTCATGTTCTCCCCTCATCAGACATGGCAACGTTTTTCTAGCCCATCTCCAAAGAAACAGAAACAAAAGGCAGATCCTATAAATAATAAGAGCTGTGCTGTGTTCCTGGAAAGTGAGGGATTGCAACTATTTTGAGGTTGGAGAAAGCTCTTAGACTTTGCTAAGTATTATCTTGAGCTGGGAGCAATTTAAATCTTCTACATTATCTAGATTGTAGTAAAGGTAGATAGAAATGCACATTTGTATAGAAAAACACATTTCTGTCTGTTCTTTACCCACCTTATTTTCAGTTGTCCATGTATTAGAGCTTATAAAAACCAGTCATGCAGTAATCTTTGAAGAATGGAATATGCAGCTAGTAAAACCAGACAGCTTAACTATCAGTGATAATTACAGTGATGGCTCTGTGGATGTCAGATGCCTCTATTGTTGAAAATTGTTGAAAACGAAAAGTGATATTGGTCGTTTTCTCTCAGAATGTTTATATGGTCTAGTAACCTAAACTTCAAACTTTAGATTAATCGGGGATGGGGGGAGATGCCTGTATGCTAAAAAGTGTTTCTGGTGTTTCATTGTCTGTTTCTGCTCATCTTGTTGAATTGAGGTAGGGACACTGAAAACAGCTAACATCTGTGTATGGCTTTTTTGTACATGTGCTCTGTTATTTATTTGATGTAAAAGTCTCTTAATGTTAATCAGAGCAGGACACCCTTCAGCAGGTTTGGAAGTCCAGCATTCATTCAAGTCCTGTTTCTGAAATGTGAAAATTACGTACTTGTGTCTAAAAGCTGAAGTGTGGGCTTTTTAAAATACAAATTAATTTAAACATAGCTATAATAATAATGAGGCATTAAAATAAAGAATGAGCCCATGTGTTGCCTGGAGCCTGGCACATTCTCACTTTGTGGGTGCCGATTACTTTCTTGGGTAACCCCAGGTTAACGCTGTGTATCTGAGAGACTCAAAATGCTTAGTCACAAAACCTTAATCTGTCTTCCCCCCTACACATACACTGAAGTATTTTCCTTTTTTCTTTTGTTTTAGAATCCAAAATGATTGAAAAGCATGGAGGATACAAATTCAATGCTCCAGTTGTGCCAACTTCATTTAATTTTGGAGGCCCTGCCCCAGGAATGAATTGAATTATCACTTTTCCTGCTACTGTGTGATTGTAGTGAAGAGCTTGTGTTCCTCCCAATAGTGGTTCCAGAAATGGTTCATGTTATCTACAACTCACTCTAAACTAATTGATAAATAGATTGGACAAAAGCCCCAGAACTGGGATCTGATCATGCAACCTAATACTGGAAAACATACCAGAGGTTTTTTTTGAAGATAGGAAGAATCTGAATTTAAAGCTTCAAATGACACACTTTGGAAATCGGAAATCAAGAGGGGATGTCATGAAGGCAGCTTTTCTTTTTCTGAGGAAAAACAAATAGGCATGGGCTGCAGGACTATTAAATGTCTCATTTACAGTACAAGCTAGAAGGCAGACTTAATTTTTACACCTGTGGCGGTGTAAGTATTTGCCCCACTTAATTCCCTTTTCTCCCTTCCTGTTGGTTGTCTCTTCTTTTAATGTAAATAAGATAAGGTAATCAGCCTTACTTAATCTTCATCATTTCCATTTATTAAGATTGTTCATATGTAGAATATTGGACACTTAATGTAGCACTACATAACTGATAAATCTGTAAATGAATTAGCACTTTCATATTGAAACAAGCCTGCTAGCCTATGTACAAAATAGCAAAATGTTTGCTGTTTATAAAAAATAAGGGTTGTATTGGGGAAAATAATTTCAAGTTATTAATTTAAAACAAATTAGCAGTTTTGTACCTGGTGACTTTGTGGTGCAGTCACTTCTGGTTGTAACTTGAATTCGGTTATGTAAAAAGGGGTGATACTTCATTGCTGCTAAAAGAAAAAAAGCAACGCCCTTCATGTCCTTTCTTTTTCTTAAAGATCACACTGTACAAGGTAAAATTTGGATACAGTTGTATATTGTAAACAATGAGGAAAAAGTTATCTTCTGTAAAGCAGGTAAATATGTGAAGTTCTGCTGTTAAGAGTCTATTGAAGTGTGTGGATGAAACTTCTATATATGCAATCTATGAAAAACAAAACAATTGAATCTGGCTATGACCTACAAATGCAGTCGTTTCCCCTTATTTCGCAGAATATTCTTTTTCCAGCACGTGGTAGTGCAGGTGCACTACTCCTGCATTTCATTCCCCCTCTTTCTGCACTCCCAGCATTAATGTGTGCTGTTGTCTGCCTGATCCAGACAGTGTATTTGAAGTTTTGCCAATCTTTCATTTTTGAAGCCACAATATTCTTCCTTCAAAGTTGCTATAGTAACTAGTATTTTAGCTGGAGAGGCAAAATACAGTTCCCTCTGGGACCACTATCAAAACCACTGTTTGATGAAGCCAGCAGGGAGATGCTGTGAATGGGTTGGCTTAAATGCCCCCTTTTTGTTTTCTAAGAGAAAAAATCCCATAGATTTTTGATCTTGCCTTGAGATCATTGGTGTCAGGTCTTTTAAATCAAATTGTTTGTGTTTTTTGTTTTTTTTTTTTTTCTTTCTTTTTAAATTTTGTTTTGGCTGTTTTTATATAAAAATGTCACCTGCTGTTACAATTGATATTAAACAAGCTACCTTAATTTAATGTAAGCCTCCAAAATTTAAATACAGGTTAAAAATAAACTGAGTTTATATCTGTAAAAATGAAATGCACATATATATATTATGATACTCAAAATGCAGTCTTCGGAAAATTGGTTTGTGTGGTGTGTTTTTTTGCATCAGCAGAGTAGCAGGAATTTGTGGTTTGGGATTTCTAGTACAAGCTGGCCAGCACCGTGCTCGGGCAGGGCAGGGGGTTTTTCAAGTACCCCCCAGCTGGTCTGCCTTCTTCAAAGACACTTCCCTGCATGCAGAGAGCTAAAGTGAGAGGGCTGTAATGCCTTGTTGCCCTAGCCGAATACCAAAGGGATACTTTAAAAGCAAACTGCAGACTTAAAAGGATGAATATTGCTCCTGATGTGAAAAAGCCTGAACAATTAAGCGTTGAATCAGAGTATCCATTATAGTAGTGGTACGACAACCACAGTAGTACCTCTGAATCTTTAGCTGACTGGCCAAGTACATATAGAACCCTTTTGGGGTTTTTTTCTTTGTAAATGTGTAAGTCGAGCACATACAGGTGTACTCTGGCCTCAAGATAATCTCTAAACAAGGTTTTATTTTTGTAGAAGGTGACAGACATAATTACAGCATGCCTTTTCCTGTGCATTCCTTGACCTTGAAAAATGCTGTTTGACATAAATAATTTCTGAACATCTGCTCGTTGGGCACCTGCTTATCATGTTATGCATCCCAGAACATGTAAGAGAACCTTTTTAGGACAGATGAGACACTTCTGCTTCCTGGCAGGAGGATAGGACAGCAGCAGTGCACAGGCTCTATGTACAAAGCTGATGGGGAAGAAAAGAGAGGGGAAAATAGTCAACTTAGTGCCATTGTAATTTTTGGAACAGTTACATTTTTCAAGTCAAAAGTCAAGGGAAGAATTTTACCTTGGTGTGAGGAATACAGTCTTACTTCACGGGTGCTGTTTTGTGTTGCTAGACTGGTTAGCAAGGAGCATCTTTTTTAAGAATGGATCTAGAACTTTGCTTTCCTTCGCTCCAAGAAATGTTATTTATATAAATTGCAAAACAATTTTGCATTGTTGTTGGTGGTGATGATAGTGCATTTTGTGATGCAATATATCAATTTCAGTAATACACCTCTGTCAAAATTAAAATAAAACTTCCTCTTACAACTTGCATTTATCCATTCCATTTTCAAGGATAATGCAACTCTAAAGGAAGAACTGGGTTAAAGCCTCTGTTTTTTCTATTATGAAAGATCTCCTTGGATTAATAAACATCTAAAGCAAATCCTTATCTTCACTTATTTCAGTGTGGTGTTTTGAATGTAGCTCTGTTCTCACAGTATTCGGGAGTCCTTTTCTAATTAACTAGCTATAAGGTTTGTATCTTCCTCTCTAAAGTATTTCTTCCAGCAGAAATGTTATGTACAACCACAGTTCTCTTAATGGTGCTAAATACAGAAGGCTTATGTTGTATGCTATTTATGCATACTGGGGTTATTTAATACCCCTTTTACCTAAATCATCATCTTAAAAGAATTACTCATAGGTGGTCGTGTGGGACAGCAAAGCTCTGTTAAATCTCTTGTAGCTAGAACTACTATTGCAAGACTCAGAAAGCATGCAGTGGGTTAATTACAGAATACCTGACAATAAAACATACAGATTCTTTTTAATTTTGCCTAGTAATTGATACCTGACAAGTTTTATAGGTTAAGTTGTATTTCTCTGAAGGAAATCTCCTCCTCTTCCGACTATCTGTTCTTGAGGAGTAGGAACATTATGAAGCTTCTCAGCACATTTTATCTGGGCTTTTTGTTTATTTTAAAGTGTAGTAGGAAGAGCACTACAGTGGTGCATTTCTGCTCAACCACTATTCAAGTTTTAACTTGTTGTAAAGAGGAAAAAAAAAAAAAAGTTGATAAAAATTTGAGAAAAGCTTGGCTGGTCCGAGGCTCTCCGTATTATCGTGTCACAGACCAGAGAGAGTTCCTTGAGCTGGGTTTTTCTCTTCCCTGTGCTCTGTGGGACCTTCCACATACCCACAACTAGGCATGTGCCAAAAGCTTGTCTGGTGGTGTGGCACAGATCACAAATTACTACTTTGAAATCATGATGAAGTTAACTTCATAGCGTGCACCGACTTGCATGTTTCTGCTTTTTATACATAAACAATTCTTAGAATGTTGATGCTGGAAGCAGAAAGCACTTAGAATGGGAAATCCAGAGTTACAGGATTTTACAGATGTTAACAAGCAATGTATAAATGCAAAGGATTTAATAAACTCAAAACAGTTTTGTTTGGGCTATTTCATAGTGACTATATGTTAAATCAAAGTGATGGCTCTCATTTGTATTTGAGAGGAGTTTCCAGTTAAGGAATGAGAAGGAACACTTTTAAGAAAGGAAAATCACGTTGCATTAGGTCTGTTGGGGATTAAGTTATTTCTGGCTCTATGGATAAGTGCAATAATTCAGAATTATTATTCTGGAGTTTCAGGAGAAAACAAAAAAACAAACAAGCCTTTAAATGCTTTTTTACCTGTTACGTTAAGAAAAGTCAAGTATTCCCTACAGAGCAGGGCTACAACGTTTTCCTGGCGGTGGCTCTAGTCCCGTTAACGCGCCTGGAGGCCGCGGCAGGGAGGTCGCTCCCCCGCAAGGCGCCGCGCCCCAGCACCCTAACGGCGGGCTCCTGCCAGCCCCGCATCGAGAGCCGGGCCCGA
>NW_008605747.1:0-208 GCF_000691845.1 Merops nubicus
GTCGGCCTGGCCGTCGATCTGGGGGGAAACAGCCAGATGGGGAGGCAGCTCCCCCTGCCAGACACCCCCCCTCCAACAGGGGCCTGCTCCCCCCACCCACCCCGGGTGCTCCCACCCGGCTCAGGCCAGCGTGGCCTGGTCCCAGGGCAGGTGGTGGCCTCACCTTGGGAGGATAGACCAGGTTGAGGGACTGGTAGAGGCGAAAGTT
>NW_008605747.1:591-863 GCF_000691845.1 Merops nubicus
GCCCTTGGCAGGGTGCACCCTGAGCTCTGGGGCACCCACAGCTCCACAGCACCCACGCTGGGGACGCAGCAGAACCACTCCGGCAGGGGGTGCAGGGTCTGGCTCAGCTCTTCCCCAAGTGCCACCAGCTTCCTTCCTGCAGGTTAATCTTTAATTGCTGATCAAGACACATTTTAATAATTGCCAAAGGGAAATGCTGGTGGAGACTGGTACAGCCAGCCCCAGGGGACACGGGCACAGCCAGCCCCTTCCTGCCCCCACCCCCCCCCCCG
>NW_008605748.1:0-11439 GCF_000691845.1 Merops nubicus
CTGCGGCTCCCAAAATCGGTGGCGCTGAGCTGCGTGCAAACGGCAGAAGTTGGGCGTTTAACGCCCAAATGAGCTGTCCCTGCCTTCAACAAGTTCTAGTGCCCACTGTAGGGCGGAGCTTGAAGGCACTTACGGTGTTAATCATCAAATTTACACTCGGTGTTGTCAGCCCAGCAGAGTTCTGGTTTGATTTTTTTATAATTGTGTCATTTCAGTTAAGGGCCCTCATGCCCTGCAAAAGAAATCCAATTTTAGTGACAGTTTTGCAAGGTTTAGTGTATTTATCCTTGTCATCACTATATTGCCACCAATATAGCAAAATGTGCCTTTCAGATGCTTCTTTGTTACCAAGACTACTGTGAATTTCTTACAATTTTGTTGTGTTTTGTTTTTTCTTTCCCCTAAGCAGACCTCCCACGAACTAACTTTAGACGTTTATCATTTGACCACTGCAGGTAAGATGACAAATCTACATTATCATTATTAAATGGTACATCTGTTTGTCAGGCTGTCCACGGTGAACTGTCACTGAAGCCATGTTCTTCTGAGGTGGGAGGTAGTTACTTGCATTGATTTGTGCCTGCTAAAATAGTAATGAGGCATGAATAAATTCAATAAGAACTGAAGCAATATCTATACTTTTCATGATTAGTATCTGCAAAGATTGGAGCTGATAGCTAAAAGAATACACTAGTGATAAAATAATTCAGAACAATTATCACGTACATTCCAGTCTGTGTAATTGTGGCCCAAATCTACTTTCCCGTGCTCAGAATATGCTTGGTCAGTCTCTCATATTTCTGAGGCAGTGACTGAATCAATATTTTTGCTAATTGTTTATGTTTAGAGTTTAGTGCTTGAAGTGCTGGAGTAAGAGAGGTGAGTTAGTAGAGGTGGGTTACAAATTCTCTTGTAAATTGAATAGTTCAAGAACTTACCAGCTGCATCTACAAACTTCTGCCCCTTCACTAAAAGCTGGCTGGATTCTGGCATCATCCCTAACAGGGGTTGCTGAATGTGCTTGCAGTTACTCCCTGGCCTGTTTCAGTGCAGGTGATGAGTGTTTCTGCTTGACCCAGCTTTTGTGCTCAAGGGGCCCAACATGGCAATGGAAGTGGGCTGGGGAGTAGTGCAACATTTGTGGCTGTGAGTCCTGACAGCGGCACGTGACTGAGCTGTTCCAGTTCCTTTCGTGGATTTTGTTGTTAACCTAATTTATGTAGAATCAGGTAGCAGGTATTGTGAATCAGCAACATGTTATTTACTTTTGTCATCATGATTTCCTATATACTTTTTTCCAGTTTGTCTCTGCAGCCATTCGAATACCCTGTTTGCACACCCGATGGGACAGTCTTTGATATACTGTAAGTTATTGTCTGTACATAGCATTATTTTTGTGTTGCTGAACTGCTGTGTCATCATCATTTGGTCTTACCAAATTGGCAAAAATAATCACACCCATCAACAGAAGTTTCTTGTGGTGCTTGTCACTTACTACTTAATCCCTTCTCTTTTTCAGGAGCATTGTTCCTTGGATAAAGAAATATGGAACCAATCCAATCACAGGAGAAGTAAGTACTGATGGGTGTATTCACATGATGTCGTGATGTGTGATATTTGTGAGACCAGTTTTGCTGAAATTAATGTAGAGATTTACATGAGATCTCTTTTTTAGCTGAAAAAAACACCCCAGCTTCTGGATTTGAGACCTGATATCCCTTCACTGTCTGTCATCATGCTAATGGCCTTTGTAGTAGCATCATCCTCAGACCGTGTGTGTAGAGGAAAGAGATTGTTTTGGGGTTTGTTTTTGGGTTTTTCCTCTCATTGGATTGTATTGTAAATAGTATGGCAGGGGAAGCATGTGGTTCCTTTATATAAACTCCTAGGGTATCTTGCCTTCCCTACAGACGTGGCATGGTTAAACTCTGTATAGGTGGAAATAGGATCTCGTTTGTTACTCTGGTGATGCCCAGAGAGCCTGGCTGGTCACTGGCAGGGACAGCTCCGCACTGCTGCCTCTCGTAAGCAGAGTCCTGGTCCCTGCAGGGCAGGGGGCTGCAGACTCTCCTCTCCAGCTGTCAGTAAATGTGTGGTGATGTTTCCTAACCAAAAGGATATTTGGCTTTATGCAGGTTGTAGAGATTAATAGGTAACATTATGAATGATAAACTTAAACTGAAAATCTTTTGAGTTGTCTTGACAATATATTTTAGAAATCTCCTGACCTGCCTCTGTCATGATAGTTCACTGTGAGGCTGGGATTTCACACTATGATCAGTGCCTTCATGGGTTTTCTCCACCTTTTCTACATAAGTGATAATTAGAAAGGAATTGCTTTCTGTAGTAGAGTGAAGTTGGCACTTCTCACAGTTGACACAGTAGAGTAAAGCACTGGATAAATATGAAGTACTGGAAATATTTCCTTGTTGGATTTTTTTTTTCTGCTGTGTGAAAAGAGAGTGCATTGTTTGTGAGAGCTTAGAGGAAAATTTTAAACGGAAAATACTGCTTGAGCTACTGAAACTTGCCTTTTCCTTCAGCAGGTGCAGGTGCTTTTCCAAGCATTAGGTGGCACCCATTGCACAGGGTTATTGGTTGGTTTGCAGACGGCTCTGTGGTACGAGATTACCTTTGAAACATCTTGTGTTTGATTAAGATTTTCCCTGCAGACAGATACGAGGAAAAGCTAAATACAGATGCAGCATTCCAAACTCTAAAACATGAACAGGCTGTCTGAGACTCAGTAATTTCAGTTGTAGCAAACTGCAGGTGTGTTTGTGCAACGGAGATGATTGAAAGTGTTTCTTCAAACATGATGAGGCCAACATATTGTTGAGAAGGATTGGAATTACAGCTATTTCATTTGTTTTTGCCAGCCTCCCACCACCTTGCTGCTCTGTGCACTCACTGGAGTTTTGGGGTGTTGCCAGATCGATTTCTTTGACACAGAGCAGCTCCATGACACCTGTTCTCATTTCAGTTTGTGATCTGTGGTGTGATTTACAGTTACTTCAGGTAAATGCTAAGCAAGAAGTGTAATATGTGTAGTGGTCTTGTGTAACACAGAGAAAGGGAGATTGTGCAAAATATCCTCGGTGAACCATAAATGCTTCAATAAAGTCTGACTCTGAGTTCTGTTAGTTTACCCAGTTTTGTCCTTCTGTAGTTGATCTGAAGTGCAGCTCCAGCTCTTCTCAACGTGCATCCCCTTTTCCTCTCTATTGCTCTGTTTGGGCAGCCCTTTCTTCTTCCCTTGTATTCAGCAGTGGTCTTGCACTCTACAGCTCTGTCCTCCACAGGGTGAAGGTGTTCCAGGCTACTTGGAAGAAAAAGGAGATGCTGGCTGTCCAGACCATCACACAGCCCTGCTTCATCCAGCCTTGTGGAGCTAAATGTTGAAGAGTGGGGCTGGAGGAACTGTTGTAATTTAGCCCTTGTTTCTCAGAGGGCTAGTGCTGGTTTTTGGCAGGGGAGGAAGGTGTTGCGCAGGAATGGGGTGCAGGAATGGTAGGTGGCAGAAGAAGTCAGTGAGTTGAGCTTGTGCATCTCCAGACTACTGCCGTCTGTTTAATCTGTGATTGTGTGTGCACCTTCTGTTACTTGTACAGCTTGCTCGTTGTGGAAACAAGCAAATATTTTCAGTATTGAGTTAGTGACTTACAGAAACTCAGCACTTGGGGGTTTGTTCAGAAAGAGGTTGAGCCATGTAAGCTGCAGTGCCATGTTTTGTATGGTGACTTAGGAAGTTTGATTCGTCATTTGGTGATGAGGCTCTGGAGAATTTTTCCTTTTTTTTTTTATCCTGAAGTTAGACTGATAATGAAATCCTCTGTGGCTTGGACTGCTGTTGTTATGGTTTGCTACAGGCCAAGCACTTCAGAGGAGTCAATAGGCTACTTGGAAACAGTGTTGTTAACGGTGCCCTCGTGGTACTCGCTCTGTCTGCCTAGCTGTCTGGTTTCAGAAGTGAACTCCTCAGTGGAGGGCTGGAGAGCCTTGCAATCACTAATATATTAATCTTTGCAGTGCTCCCAGGGGGTAGGATTGTGCTAGTCTTCTATTAATTGGCTGTTTGTGAACTGATCTACAAGTAACTTCTCTGATTATTCAGAGTCTTAAATTATTGGACCAGCCTTCTCTTTTAAAGAGACACTGAATACCAAAATCACAGTTATTCTTTGATATGTTTAAAATATTTACTTTTTTTTTTTGCTTTCCTCCCCTATGCTTCCTCGTGTTTTATGGCAAGGTTGTTTTTGTTTTTTTTTTCTTTTCTGAACAGTCTCCTGAGGTGTGATGCAGGCACCAATATCTATTTAGGAGAAACAAATCACTGTTGTCCTTTGTCTAGAGTTTCCTCTGAGATATTCCAGAAAGTAGCTTTAGATCACTTTTTTTTCCCGCTTTTTAGTAATCCATTGCATTTTAAAAAATATTTCTACACCAATAATTTTGGAAGAAATAGTGCATCTCTTGCAGCTGAACTACAGCTTGTCAAATGCCATTGGCTTACTTTTTTTGTCAGCTTTGTCAGAACAGTGCCCTAGCTTGAGGTTACACTAAAATAATATAAAATAGAGAGAAAAGTCATAGTTATCTCATTCCTTTTTACTGAGAACAGCACTTTGGCTTCTTGGGCTTACAGATAGTTGCAAGCTTGCCAGAACGTTTCATGTAGTGGTGATATGACAGCAGTGACCAGCATGCCCACACAAGTCAGCCAGCTGGGCTCAGAAGTACCTGCTTCCAAGAAATGAGTTTGGTCAGAGCATGTCAGGTTTGCTGGAAACTCGGATATGAACAGATGCTAGATCTGCTTGAAGGTAGCAGCCTGCCTTTTGACAGGAATTTAAAGGAAATTGGGTTTTGTGGCATGGATATGTTATATGTGGGCTGAGCTATTTTCTCCTTTGCCTTGTAATGTTTCTGATATAAATACCTAGTTTTTCCACTCGGGTTCAGTAACATTCTAACTGCATGTGGGCAGGCCAGATTGTGGGGTATGTCAGCTCCATTCCAGACTGGCCTCTGTATCCTTGGGAAAATGCCTCACATCCCCTATCTCAGAAGTAGCTGTGGTCTTTGTCCCTCATTCTCCTTTTTCTGGGGGAATTTAGTTCTTTTGGACAGTTGAAAGTCGGTTCGTCTCTGATGTTTGATTGTAAGGCTTTGATCCAAGGTCAGTTTTGTGACTATTTTAAGTGCCTCTGCTTTTAAACTCATGGAGGGCTCACCTGTGTTAATTGTTTCTGCACTGCTCAGAAGAAACTCAAATCCATGTGTCTGCTGATCCTGCCTAGCCCAGAGAGGCAGTCCTCAGGTTAAGGGCCACGTGCAGCTCTGTGGTTTCTCCATATGTGTGTCTTGAAGGGCAAACAGGATTTGGTTGAGTTAATTTAGCTTGGGCTTAATGTATGCCCAAGAGTCAGGTTAAGAGGCCTGAAGATGCTGTGTGGTGGATGATTGAGACTAGGAGTCACAGTTCTCGTCAAAATGAGGTAGAGCACAATTTGTGTTGTGCCCTGTCTCATGCAAGGTTAGGTTTCAGACCTACAGGCCAGAAGGAGCTTTTTCTTAATTGTCACAAGGGTTTAGCTTCTCACTAGCTTAAGTAGGAAAATTTTTATAAATTCTGAGGATTTTTTTTTTAGAGTTGGGAAAGCCTTTGGCTTGAGCTGCCTCTGAAGATAACTGTAAAAAGGAGTCTGGGGTGTATAAAGAAGTAGTAGAAGGTAGAGCCACTGACATGGAAAACAAGGACTAATTTTGGAGCCAAAAGGCTGAAAAATCTCTGACTTTCTCCAGCAGGACATGTGCCTTCTGAAAAGAGAGAGCTGTACCCTAAGTTTTGCTCTGTGTGCAAGATAAATATTTACAGTTGTTTTTCCACACTCTTAATCCTGTATTTACTAAATAAAAATTACTTGGGTTGAGAATATGACTAATATGATCAAATAATTATGGTGGTGCAGGTGCTTGGCTCATGCAGTAAGCTTGTCTGATCCATGCTTTGAAAGCACCAGGAGATGCACATCTTGTACCTGCAATGCCCTGCAGTAATGACAGAGCCTGTAGTGGACACCTCCTCACTCCAGCACTACTCATTTGTCTGAAATAAGATTGGTAGGGTGATGCTTCCCTAAATAATTACAAGCACTTTCAAAACAAAAAACTTACCCTCTAAAGAAAAAACCTGCAAGAAAAACTTTGGAAAGTCATTCTCAAGTGCATTGTTTAAGTATGCTTGTTACCTAATTACTCTGCCAAATGCTGGTGGCTATTGTTGCTTCATTTTATTGAGAAAATGTGGTTTCTTTTCAATGTAATAAGTATATTTCAGTCAGTCTCAGACAAATCAGTTGCTGCTACTGTGGTGAGAGGAAGCTTGCTGACCAGGTTAATGGAGAAGATACAGAGAAGGTTTCCAAAAGATTATTTTTTTTACTGCTCAATTAATCCCACTTCAAAAATGAACAGACAACTTGACAGCACTTTTTTTTTTTTTTTTTTTTTTTTTTTTTTTAATGCACTAAAAAAGTCTTTGGCTGTCTAGGTAAGGGAAATCCTGCCTGAGAAGGATTTCAGAAATTAGGGCAAAGGTGAAACTTCCTTAAACATAAAAATGTTTTTACCATGGACGCTTTTTGAGAGCAGAGATAGAGAAATAGAAAAGCACTGATAGTTGTTTCTTCACCCAAGAATTTTTCTTCCTTTGCAATATTCTGAATAAAGAAACTGCAGCATGTCAGGAGTATGGGAAATACTGGGTACTGTAGGAACAGGTGTTAAAGTACAGGTTATATTCCAACCAAGGCTTTGTAGTTCACTATGAATTGCTCCTCACATGCTTCAAATAATCAGCACAGGGCCCGTGTGTTTTGGGAATGGATTTTTGTATAGTGGGTTGCACAAGCTTCTTACATTGCTGAGTCAGAGATGTCGAGATCAAGATCACAAACAAAACTCATCCAACACTGAGCTGAGTGGAATGGGTCTCCAGCCTGACCAGGGGAGAGGACAAGTTGAAGTTTCATGTGACCCGTATATGGCTAAATCAACAGTGTCTGTAGCTTTTCACTTGTCTCATATGGCCTGTGTGGCAATTTACTGCAGATCGCCACTTTAATTGTGGTATTCCAGGTGTGTCTCTAGATAATGAGCAGCAAATAATGGATGTCGCCAGACAAGGATCTGTGGTGTGAAGGTGACCTCTTTCATGCCAGAGTGGCAGTAGCTGCTGTTGGAATACACTGTCAGGAAAATGTAATAGCTATAGGTAACATCCAGTACGATGCATTTCAGAGTGCTTGTCGAGACCTTTCTGCAACATGGTGGTAATACTACCTTAGGATTTTTATGGTCTTCTAAAGATGGCACACTTCAGCAGATTTTCCTTGTAACTTTTTGTCTTTTTCTCTTGAAGTTTTCTTCACTCTTACTGTTTCCAAAGAGATTGCTTACTCTGAAGGGTTCTCCTTCTTTGTCTAGATACAGAATACTGAGAGAAATGCTCTGCAGCCCTCCATAGGCAGACTGCTACCACATCAGTTTCCCATACCCAAAGTTCTGGGACTATCTAATTAAGAGCAAAATGGTTTGACCAACTGAGGTATTTTTTGTTGTGTAGAAAAATTCAGGAGTGAGACATAACCCTTTCATTGTTTGGGTTTTGTTTTGTTGTTTGTTTTTTTTTCTTCAACATCAGAGCACAGCACCTGAAATCTAAGTAGTCTGCTATGTTTTCTCCTTGGGGTTTTGGAAATGAGTGATCATTTAGGTGGATCGCTAACTTAAGGACTCATTAGGCTGTAGCATAACTGATGTATAAATGAGAATTTTAATTCTTCTCTAGAGAACACTTTTCATGTGCATGTCAGAAGAAGTTGGTGCATCTTCAGCTTTCACATTCAAAGTATATTTCTAATTTGTCCGATGTAACTCAGTCAAGTCTTAGATTCTTGCATAGGTTTAAATTACAATTGCTCCCTTTTTCCCCCTTCTCTTATACTTACCATTTTTCCCCCTGTACTTTTGAAGTGAAGGAGGGAGGCTTTTTCTTGTTTATTTGTAAGAAAAGTTTCAGTGGGTTTGGGAATACAGTTTTGTTCTGAGTGAGTGATAACTTATTACAGAGCAGAGAACAAAGCTTATAGAAATAAAGCCAGGGGAAGCTTTGTTGTTGAAAAACAATTCAGACAAATCCAGCTTGGTTGGTTTTCATGTGTTGCAGAAAGAAGGGTGAAATGATCAGGAACAGACTAGTGGAAGACTCTCTGAGGACTTCAGCTCTCTTGCACTCTGCTTTGCCAACTGCATGCTCTGTCTTGAACCTGTGTTTACTTTCTTCCTGCCATGAGTGCTGAGAGGTTCTTCTGATGGTTTTTCATCTGATATCTATCTTCTGTAAATTTGGGGTTTGACCAGCTTAGTATTGTTTGTATTTGAGCCAAAACTGCGCTTCTCTCTGTTAGTGTTTACAGCTGTGTCTTTGCTACAGAGAAATTTAATGCTTTCTTGACGTTTTCTTGCTGAGACTTGTATCTTCCTGTCAGATGTTCTTCTTGTCTTTAAGTTCTGTGTACCCTAAATGGTCACAGTTGTCCTTCTCCACATCTGTTTATTTCTAATTTATCTTCTTTGAACAGAGTTATTCTTAATCATACACAATAAATGCTGGGTGAATGCCTGGTACAATGGTGGGAATATTTTTTAATCTCTTCCTGAAATACTTTGATAATACTTTGATATATTACAGATGATAGTGTAAGAGAGAAAACAGTTTCAGTGTGTGTGTTGAGGTAGGAAGGGTGCTTTCAGAATATGGTGGTTTGTTGCATCTTCTCTTGATAACTTGATTTCAGAAGCAGGTACCAGGACGAGTAGTGGTTCTTCCTTTTCTCCCTTTTTTTTTTTTTTCCCTTCAGTTGAATGTTGGTTCCTGTATTTCTGTGGCCTGTAGCAGTCTTTCAGGCCTGGTGGTTACGGCCATCATCATTAAGCGTTTCACTCCAGGTGCATTTCTGGTTGAGGGCAGCAGACACAGGCTGCTGCTCAAATGCCTAGAATCCACTTTGAATGAGATGAACTCTTCAATATGCAGCAGCTGAACCGTGTCGTCTTACTTCATTTGCTTCAGAATTATTAGCTTTTAGTCAACAGTCTAAATGAGTTAATATTTGACTCGTGACCATAAATTTTTAAGGCCCCTGGGTAGAAACATATGAGGACATGATTCCTGCCCAGAGGAATGATCAGAAAGTCATATGTCATAACTGGAAATGGTCATAAAACATAGGGGGGGTCGAGGGGATGGAGATCCTGGTGACCTGAAATATGACTCGTCTTTGTTGGGTTTTCTGAAACGTTACCACTCTCCTTTGCTACTGTTCAACGTGTGGCTGATCGGTTGTTTCCCCTCCAAAGTTGTACCTATATGTTTTAAGTAGTACACCCAGCACCACTAAGGGTGAGCTTTGTCTGTCCTAAACGGGGATTTATTTTCAGTTCCGTGTGTCTTTTGGGAAACAGTGGGGGTGAAGAAGATGAGATTTGCCTAGACTTACTGTTCAAGTGGTTTATCAAAAGGAGATGTTTAAAACCCTCCAGTGTCATGAGTCATGGGACAAGCTGCTATGCCTCCTACACACCTTGCTGGTGGGGATTGTGATGATGATGGGCACTGTTTTATCCTGTAACCCAGCTCTGGACACAGGCACTTAAATATGTCTAGTATTATTCCTAATGCATTATTTCCTTTACAGCAAGAAAGTATTTACGTCTAGGTTTCACAGACCGAACAGATGGTCTCGCTTTTTCCTTTTCCATGTTTTGGTGGAAGTGTGCACATTGGATGGGGTTTTGTGATTATGACACTTAAAAAACTAGCAGCTGTGAAACGCTCTACCCTTAAATGAGATGCAGCATGAGGTTTCCCACAGATCCTTACTTGCCTGATTTTCACTAAAATTGGAGAGTAGCTTTTTGATGCTTCTGCAAAGCTTTGTTTTCCATGAACCATGTTGGTTTTGGCTGTGGGTCTCTGGATTGATAGACTTCTGACTGCATTAAGACCTCAGATTTAATCTAGCACATGAAACTACACATCTTTTTTCTCATGGTAATTTCTCTTAATGTGTTCTTTGGTAGAGCCACATTGTTGCTGGTATCTGTGAGCCATGTGTGTTATCAAGCATATCTTTATGATTCTCTGGACAAGGCTTTGGTGACCATATGGTGTCAGTTTAATTAAAATTTAAATATGGAAATACAGTGGTCTGGAAGCCAGTAATGAAGGATCTTTTGTGTCCATTTCCATACCATTCCAGTAGCAAATGAAAGCTGCAGTTAAACAGCAGCTTCACCCAAGAATGTGAATTAAGGGTCTCTTTTTAGCATTTGGTAGACAGTTGTCCATGTGATGAACATGTAGCATTTTTGCTGTTGAGCTGAATGCAGAAATGATACTTTGAATCGTGGGGCTCTTCTGGCCTTTTGTCTGCTGGCCCCAAATTTCTCATGAAATATTAAACTACATGAAGATAGCTTATCTTGTTAAAGATAAGATACTGCTGTTTCCAGTTATATTCCCATAGTGTGTAGACTTGCTGAGGACTTCTAATGCGTTTTATCATCATTAAATCCATTTCCAAGATCTGAGATATGTAACACTATACATGGAGTAGTTCTGATATTATGAATTCAGTTCACATCCCCATAGTTCTTCAAGATTTTATAGCAGACAAAGTTGTAAGTTGTCTTAAAACGCGAAGTTATATACAAAGAGCAACAGGTATCATCTTTGAAGGATCCAAAGAATTTAATGCAGAATTCATTTGCTGTTGTTAAGCATAATCCAGTACTTGGTAGGCAACACTGTGTTTTAATGTTAGTATTTGATTTGGCTTTTTCATCTCTTTGAGGTAACTCTGTCTTGCTTGTCTTGGTGAGATGAAAACCTACCAAATGGCCATGCCAGCACTGCACAGTTTTGTCTTTGTGTTATCAACCGGTTCAGACACGACATGTTAATGTTTCTCCACGATAGCTTCCCTGCATTATTGTGTGCTTCTGCCAGGGGCCACTCAGAAGGGTATCCGATCCCCAAATGGTGAGCGTTTTAATGCCAACTCAATTACTGTTGATAGAACAGGAGAGGGTGTGTTTACTAAATACAACTCTCGCCACACGTCACCGGCTCTACCCGTGTGTGGGTAGAGAATCAGATGAGCCCATTTTGATTGCTTCTCAGGCTGTGGCGTATCCAACAGGGTCAGAGCCTCATTAACGAGAAGAACATGCAGCCACAGACCAAAGAGGCTCAGAGAGCATAACTAATTAATGCGTGGGGATTGTAGGTCACATCTTTGTGAGACACACGGCGATGACAGAGAATGATTTAATTGGAAACAATCGGCGTGCTCCATCCGGGAGCTGCCA
>NW_008605749.1:0-15201 GCF_000691845.1 Merops nubicus
ATTTCCATTCCTGTTCTAGCACTTGCTGCTCTTGGTATTATTTATTCCTTGCTTTATCATGCCACCCAAAGCAGTCAGGCACAGGCGAGCACTTCAGGATGTGGGTGCTATGTAGGCTCCCAGGATAAAGTTGGTGCCCATCTCCACAGAAGATAATCTAGTTTACATATTTCTACCACAAAGATCCCTTTTTCTAATTAAAAGACAAAGCTGTAGTCAGTCTGCTTGGCTTATGTAAGTCCCTATCAGGTCTAATGTTTAAAGAACAGGAGCTGCACATTTGTTTATGTATCTATATTGTGTTTGCAAACGCAGTAGCATTTGTCTCTTAGCATGTTTCAGTTTATCACACAGTGTTTGTAGTCGTTTATCCTTGCCCATAGGTCTGCATTTATAACTGTGACTATATGGAGTTAAACATTTGGGTCACATATTGTATATTCAGACCCCATGAAGAATTAATAAACATTTATTCAACCGTTGCAGTTTTTAACAGAGTTTAATGGGCAAATAGGCTGTTCTGATCTGTGGCTTATAACCATCACCAGCTAGCTGTATGGGTGGCTTTGTGCAGCGCAAGCACAGTTATTACAAATATCAAGTCATAACCAACTAGAACTCATCTGTAACAAGGCCATAATATCCATGATGTAACATCCAACACATCTGAATGCTGATACATAACTAATGTGGAACCTTGCTGTATTGTAAGGCCCATACCTGTGTGCACATTTGCATGGCTGTTTAAGTAGGCGAGTGCAGATCTGCTCTATGTCTAAATCACGTATCTGGCACCCGTCCAATTAACTGCAGAGCTGGGGCTTTCTGTGGGCCTTCAGCAATCTATTATTTCTGTTCTTTTCTGTTACAATTCCAATGGCTGATAAGAATATGCTGGACTATTGGGTCCCCTTTTCCTGGTCCTTGTATAAATGCAGTCTCTGTCCGTAGCCGTTAGCAGTCTAAGGGTTTACCTACGTACGGCTGTGCAAAAGGACTAATTTGAATTAAGTGAATGTGTGAAATTAAAGTGGTCTACTTAAACTACATTACACCTCTGACTCCCTTGTTTAGAATTAAGGCAGCTTTAATTTAGTTTAGCTTAATTCACTTTGGAAATGAAGTAAACTAAATTCAATTTAGGACGCTCAAATTTTGAATGAACATCCAAACAACGTTTTAATGCTTTTAACCAATGCATTTGCAAAGTTAATTCAGATTAATTTTCTGGTTTGCCCCTGTGTAAACAAGCCTGTTGTCTATTCTCTGTCAATGAGACCATCTCAGCTGAGACTCCTTCAACAACACCAAGTTGACAAACAGCCTCCCAAGAGCAGCAGTTTAAATGATCCTCCCACACGCACAAGTGTCTCCTCATCCCTACATCCCTATACAGGCAACTCTTCACCCTGTGAGCTTTAGTGCTCTCTAGGACTGATTTGTCCAGAGCTTGACACACTGAACCAGGCACTAGCTGCAGTGAACACAGAAGACCTGCAGCAATTGTTTAACACTATCTGAAGACCTAAGTCATAAATATTTAGTTATTCAAATTTTACAGTTTAGGCTTTTGCAGCAGAATGCTGTATTGCAAATTACAAGATATTCTTTCTGAAAATCATGATGTTCTAGAGAATTTGAGTGATTTTATCTGGTTCCATTATTTCAAACCATCATCCTGTAATCTGAATTAAGTACTTGTTCACCTAATGAATTGGAATACCTCCAAGTTAGTGTGTATTTTATTTTTTTTTCTAACTTAGACTGGACAAGATCAGATGCAATCAGAATTCATAGATAGAGCAGTACAGAGGAACACAGGCAATGATGTTTAAAAAACTATAGTACCTTTACATTTTTTCTTGAATATATTGTAGTCTAAGAAGACAGGAGGTAGCATAAGGTGGCCCAAACATTCTATCTTGCCATTTTTAATGGGCAGTAGCAAAATCAAAACAATCTTAGAAATAACACTGAAGCACAATTTTAATGCAAAAATTATAATCTTTTCTAAGCATCGTTACGTAAATGTAAAACTTTTCATTACCTTGCTTAATTTTAAACCACACTGTGTATTTGCTCAAGCAATATCTTAGAACAACCAACATCATTTTTATCACAATGCAAAAAAGCCCTTGAAAAAAATGCCTTTTGGAAAATCTCAACTCAGAGAAAGCACCTGCCCTAAATCTTTGCTGAAAAGTCAACTAGACAAACAAACAAACCAAATGAAGCAAAGAATGCCCATTTAAATATCCCAAGGCATCAAGTACTATTTGATTAGATGGTTAGGCTATGTGTTTGTGTACTTGTTTTTTATGGACTTAGTGCTAATGAATAAATATTGTTTGACGGCTACTACAGTCTCAGACCTTTGACTGGTAGTGTCACTGAAACCTGTATAATATAATCAGGAGACAGTCCTATCTATTCATATGCTTGTGCAGAATGCATTTGCTTGTGTGTGGGCATCCATTTACGTGGATGCTACCTCAAAAGATACCATTGTAAGTAAAATCTGAGTTTATAGTAACACTTCAGCAGGGATGACATTTCCTGGTGTGAATACACAGCTGTAGGAGGCAACACGGCTGCACCAGTGTGTGTGTTTGTGCTCGTGCATTCGTACACACGGGCATGGGCACCTAAGTCTGCAGGTATGTTTCTACTTCTGTGTGTCATCTGGCTGTGGTGCCTTCTGAATAGCAATAAGCCCAGTGAAAGCATGTATGTATTTGTATCTGTGTGTGCCTTTCTCTGCATATGGATGGGTTTGCGTGGAGCCTGTGGATGCACTTCTTCATGTGTGGTTTGTGTGGCCCTCCTGTGAGATGGATGCCTTCTGGCTGTCTCTTCTTGGTCACTGTGTGTGCTTTCAATCCTGTAAAGGCAGAGTCCTTCAGCAGCAAAGCCACTCACTGGGCACCAGGAGACCTGGATCCTGAATGATGGGCTCTGTGACTGAGCAAGCTCTTTTAATTCATTCTGTGCCTCAGTTTCCCCTTCCATCTTTTTTTTTCCAAAGACTGTAGACATAGATAGTGTACTACTACATGGGCATATGTAATGCCATATGTGATGGGTTCTGTCTAGTTTATTCAAGAGCCTGGGTCCTGAGAGGACCTTCTGATGCTACGCTACTGCCTTACAGTAATATTCATCCCTGCACATGCCTGTCTTTGCGTGTCGGTGTTTGGGTGTCCATCTGTGTACTTTGTGGCTAGCTATTTGTAGTTTTGTTGAGAGTTTATCTCCCCCATGTACATACAGAGCAGGGTGAGGTAGAAAGGAAGGAGTTATTAAATGCCAAGCAGATATGCAATAAATCCCATTGATTTTACAAACTCCAACTTGTCCTCAATCTCTTTCCATTCTTTATCCTGGGGGCATTACAACCAAGCCCTATTTTAAATACCTTTTCTTTCCCTTCCCCCTTCCCCCTCCTCCCACTCCCCAAAAAAGTGTCAATATTTTATTTGGATTTTTAACTTGGCTCCATAACAGTTGTTTGACCTCCTGACTCATGTGAGTCACATAAATTCTGGGACTTTATTCAGGAGCCATGTTCCTGCTATTGAATAAGCAATTTGGGAGGGTGAATTAATGACTTGTGCTGTTGCTGGAAAGTCCCTGAAGAAATATTAAAATTGCTTGCAGACTGAATCAATACTCACTGAACACCCAGCATGAGGACCTGGGCTTTTTAATGGCTACAAGCAGCGGCACTCGGTAGAGGAAGGGGAATTCCTGTACACACAATGCACGCTGGCACACACAGCCAAGAGCAGTCTTCCCCCAGCCTTGCTGGTGTTTCCAGTAACAGCACATTCTTGTGCCTGCAGCCCGGCACAAGCTGATGCCTGCTGTGCTAGGGAAAGGACTTAGAGTCCAGTTCCATTGTCTCCTTCCCAAGAAGATCGTGCAGGATTTGCACAAGCCGGCCATTCAGGCCTTGCATTAGGCACTTGTGTTTGCTAAGTTGTACCTACGCTCTGGCACCGTCTGCGAGGAGCAAGGAAGGTTGATGATTTGTGGTGTTATGAACACGTTTTATGTGGGCACTTTGCTTTTTCCCTCTCTGAAGGGGAAAGCCACTAGTGCTGAGCAGCGCTTGCAACTGCCCACCGTGTGGATGTGTTGCATTTCTGATACTCAGCAGGTTTTGTGTTCTTTCGTTGGCTTGTGTCAGTGAGTCCTGAATGTTGTGTGTCTCAGCTTGTGTTAAGAGTGACTGCAGGATGCTTTTGGTCATTGAGCAAAGGTGTTGCTTCACCAGACCAGTCTATTTTGATGCCTATGGGTGCAATCCTGCATGGTCTCGAGTGCCCTGGAGGTCCACCCACCTTACTAGGACATAAGTGTGTTTGGCATGCTCCCCAGTGTGGCTTTTACTATTTGTTACTTGCTAGGCTGACAAGAGCCAGATTTTGCCCACACCCTCAGTTTTGCTCTAAGCCACCTCTGGCAAGGGTGGGTTTTGTTGCCAGAGTTTTCAAGTCTCCTTTGAGAATGCGACCCCATGTTTTGCCATTGTGGTTGTGAATGGCTGGTTTGTATTCGCTTGTTGGGCGGCTGTTACTGTGCATTAACACCGGGGTGGGGGCGCTTTGTATGACCGCACGTCTGCCTCATTGATTCCATCAGCATTATTTTGTAATCGTGTGTCTCTGTGATTGAGTTAGTGTGCATTTCAGGGCTCCTGTGTATTGAATAATGATGTCAGGGATTGGGTTGTTTGACTGGGTAATGGCCTCTTTTCAGTGTTGTAAGTGAATGTGTCCTTCTCCTGTTTCCCTGTCTCGGCTGGGGCAGGATCATTTACACTAGGTGATTCCTTAAGATGCTCCCATGCACTACAAGACTATCCCTTTGGCTCCCCAGCTCTCCCTGCCAGCGGGGCATGCCACACGGGCTGGCACCTCTGGCTGGCTCTCGGCTGCGTGCCTCAAGGTCTGGCCACTTCTTGTGAATAATCCTGCATGTGTGTGTGCGTGTCAACGTATTCCTAAGGCTAGTGAATAAGTTTACATCTGAGTGCGTGCCTTCTAGTGCACTCAGGGGGTTTGTTAAGACTTTTCAGTTAAGTTTTTGCCTAAGTGCCCATGTCCCAGGTTTCTTTGCAAATATACACAAGACTATACAGTGCAGTTTCAGGTAGATTTGACCAGTTCTGTGAAGGGATCTACGAATTACTGCGTACGTCTAGAGTGAAGTGCACACTTGCCTTTGCAAGGGTCTTCTTGTGTGACTTTCTATATTAATGCATAGAAGGGCACCCGTGTCAGTTAGCAGATGCCTCTGATCTGTGTGTTACTGCCTGGCAATGTTCCCGTGTCTGAACTGCCCTGGGTCTCTTATATGTGTAAGAAAGAATGAGATTCTATGTCAGCAGCATTTATCAGTAAATATATGTGTCAAAAATTTTTAAAAGTACAGTGAATCTCTGGGTTTGTGCAACAGCATCTCACTTGTGTGGATATTGTGAGCTGATGCCCTAAGACAGTGTAGCCACATTTGGCCCCTTGGAAATAGACAAGAGAGTTTAGTTATTTTTCAGCTGATGATTATGTGTCATTGCTGCGTGGATTTATTTTCTCTGCGCAGGCACCAGGCCTGTTCTGTGCTTCCTCAGCCATCAGGATTTGGCCCAGCAACAACCACATCCAGATAAAGTCTATGAAAAAGGCTGTGAAAGATCCAGAGAACTTACAGACAGAGCTCTGGGTGGTATCTTCTCACCGAAATATGCCATCAGAGAAAGACCTGTGCCCTCTCTCAGTAAGGTCATCTATATGGCTGGGATTTAGCAAGCCAGTGACTTTAACTTATATTTTTCACCAGGGTTGCTAACAGGTAACTCCTTACTCCTCCTTGAGTTAGCTCAAGCCTTGTTACTTCCCCTGCCTCCTTGTTTGTGCCCTCACAATCTTTTTGCCCCTTCCTCGTCTGTATTCCTGCCTGTGTTTGACCTTGAACAAATGACACCATCATTAGTCCACCCTCTACTTTACCAGCTCCTCACATTTACCATACCCCTCACACTGGGGCAGCAGCATCAGGGTAATAGGGGGAGGAAAAAAATAAGGGCATAAGGAATGGAGAGGGGGGGAGAGAGGAAGAGAGAGAGAGAGAGAGAGAGAGAGAGAGAGGCCTGCTTGAAAATAATTGGAGGCTGTTAAACAGAGGAGCCCAGCATATCACTCTAGTAATGGAAATAAATTCCATTGTATTTGCATTTTAATTTTCCACATAAACAAAGGCCCAGAGTGTGCTGGCTTCGCCAGAATCACCGGCCAGAATTTAATTAGAAATGAAAAGTTTATAGGGTCCTCTTTAATGCGATTAATGCACAGTTAACATTTATCACATACATATGCTGGAATCGCCTTTTTTAAGCAACCACCGGCCATGAAATGAATTTCTTTTCAACTTTTTTAGCGTGCCTGAGGAAGGCTGTCTCTGGTGAGGCGGTCCAGTGAGCACACTCCTGACAGCTTGGTAAACTGCAGCCCACAGAGGCTTAGTAGCCCCCATCCTCACTGAGGAAAGTTCAAGGTGGCTTAGAGGGAAGCATGGTCTAGTGGTTAAAGCCTGAGGTTGGGAGTCAGGGGATCTGGGTTGTATTCCCAACTCTGCCACATGCTCACTGCATGACTGACTTGCTCTCAGCATCTGTTTCTCTGGGTGTTAAAAATAAAAGAGAAATCAGCTGGAAGAAGATATCTCAGCTCCAGATCCCTCTGTGTCTCAGGCTCTCCAGAAGCTTGCCCAGACCTTTTGTGTGGGATCTGGACTGGATCCTGCACTGTGCTGACCTCTCAGTTGTGTCTCCCCATGCCTGACCTGGGGACAGGGGAGTGCCCATAGCACTCGCCTGATGTGGGAGGCTGGGCCTCCTGGAAGGGCTTCTTTTGCACTGCCCCAGCTGCCTGTGCACCCCTGAGCAACACTGAGCCCCATGCATGGGTTCACCTGGACCTCACACCTCAAACTGCTAAGCATGCCTTGTGAGATGCTGGAACTGTCAAGCCTGAACCTCAGATCCTATCATAACCCTAGTCAGGAACAGCTACTAGTCCTCCTTGTGGTAGGTGTAATTATACCTCCCTCAGCCTGAGGGGCCCTGAGAGGTCACCCTGTGAGTGCCTATAAAAACCTTTGAGCTCGTCTGCACAGGGACACTAGGAGAAGCAAGTCTAAACGTAGACAAATTATCAATATTCTTCCCTCACAGAGCACAACGCCAAGATAAAAGGCCAAAGGTGAACACCTCCCCTGTGAGACCGTGCCCCTGCCAGAGCCAGGAGGGCATCAGGCTTGTCACCTCCCTCCCTCCTCCTGGCTCCCAGAGGGGACCATATTGCCACCGGTGTTCCCATTGGCCTTTCCTTGTGCCCCCTTCACTGCTCTGGATGTGTGACAGATGGGGGCTACAGCCCCCCCTACTCCCACACTTCCTTTCCAGGCTTGCAAACAAGCAAAGCAAATAAACCAGGCCCATGGACACAAAGTGTTAGCGTGTTAGGGACACAGCAGGGGAAGGAGGAACATGAAACCTCTATTGATCCCTTGAGGAATGATGTCCCTTCCTTATCTTATCAGATTCTCTTCACTCTTCAATTATCGTCTGTTGAAATTGGCCTCTTAACCCAAACAAGATAACCTGGGTAATGAGGAGAAGAGTGGGAGGGGAGGGGAGGGAAGAGGAGAGAAGGGCAGAGTCCAGTGCATTAAATTATGGTTATCATTAGAAATATCTCCTTTAGCATAACCTCCTCTGCTCCCTCTATCCCCTTCTTGCATCATCAAATGAAATACTATATCACACCATATACACCCCTCCTTCACTCAGATGCCAACAGGCACATGTCCCCATCATGGTACGTGGCACCTCTGTGCATTGGTGTGCCCACCCATCATTCACACAACTGCCTTGCCATTGGGAAGAGGTCACATGGAATCCTGTCCAGAGCCCCACAAATCTAGAGAATCTTCCCAAGATGTGTATTGCCATGCCTTTGCTTGCCCCTGTGACTCCCTGCGTGTAACTGCAGAGTTACAATGTTGTTTCCGTGGATAAAACTATTCTTAGTTCTTACATAGACCAGTAATACCTACTTGCCATAAGTCTATACTCCCAGCTGGACACGTTGCCCTAGTGATATACCCACACTCCTCCTCATGCACATGTCATGGGGTATAGGGCATGTCTCACCCAAATATCCATTACAGAGAAGATTGTCTGTGGGAACAATAGAGACTCTGCGGTCTATCTGCAAAATGCACCCAGGTTTCCATGCTCAAATTACTTCACTGTGCACAGAGTGATCCAGGAGCACATCCGAATGGTGCAAAGGGTGCTTTCATTTTGGAAAGGTGGTGCTCTAAGCAATACAAAGGCTTTGTTTACAGGGCTGGCACCCTCCTCTTGCGCTCTCCTAGAGACTGTATTCCTCAGGATCACTTTATCCCCTGCCTTTCACTGTGCCAGGGACATTTCCTTATACACGCATCCACCTGAAATGGGTCACACTCCCTTCCATTTCATCTCTCCCTGTACCACCAGCTCTGTCAATTTTACCTGTTGGGCACCAAGACCCAAAGAGGGGTCACCCACAGGCATGTATTTTTCTTAAATATTAGCAGGTCACAAAAATTCTTGTAATCTACAAAAGGGGGTTAGAATCGTGGCAGTCATGTTTTTACAAATGTACACACGCTCTGCCACGTGCAAACATACAAACTCACCTGTGCAGTTCCTCCCTGCCCTCCAGCTTGTGCACCTCATGAGAAGATTCACACAGCCAGATACACTTTGTCCACACTTACTCTGTCCCCATCCTGGTTGCCTCCATATGCACAGACCCTCAACTCAGGCACACAGGTAGCCTGAAATTTTTAAAGCCACGTATGGGAGTTGGATGTCAGTCCTGGATGACTCTCTACATCTTGTTTGGCACAGTGGCCAAAACTGCCTTCTGTAAAACCACAGCAGGTCTAGTTTTGACACTATCCAAGTCAAATCTGCTTTAGCCTTTCAGTCCATCCTTATCTCTTGCCCTTTCCTCCCCCAACCTCACCCAGCTGTGCTCTCCACCCGCTCTGGAAGCTTCGTGTTGCGGCCTTCTGTCTGCCAGAGGCAGCACCACAAATATTGTCTCTTTCAAACTCTAGGTTTCCTGTGTGCTCTGTAGGGAGAGGGAATTTGTGACATTGCACATTTGCCACTCTGCCTCTGCTTGCACAGCCTTGGCCCATTTACATGTAACACATCCCAGGAATATGCTTCCCCTGTGCACTCGGTCTGCAACTTCCTTTCCTCTTCTCTTCTACATCTCCTCTCTTCCACACTGATTTTATAAATAAGTATGTATGGGAGGGTTTTTTTATGTATAATTTATGTATAAATGTATAATTTTTCTGAGCTTGAAAATCTAAATTTGAACAACCAAGAAAGGGACTAACTCTAGACAAATATTAACTGCAGGCACTATTAAAAAGCTGCATTATGTTGAGGCCTTTCTTTTTAAAGGCAGGTGGCCAAAAATTATTCTGAAAAAATTTTTAGAGAAACACGTGTATGTTGAAAGGCAATAGTCCTTTAAGAAGTGCCAAAATGTTAGTGCCTGAAGACTTCATTGCAATTTTAAAGTGAGAGCTTGAAAATGGGCAGTGAGGTAAGGAGGCTGCCTTCATACTTCAGGTCAGCTTGAAGAAAATAAAGTCTAGTTCCAGAAATTGGAGGGCTGGGATATTAACCCTCCCTGGCCAAAGAAATGGGTACTATTATTGTGGCCAGAACCATCCAAACTACCCTTGAACTAGAGGTGGTGCAGGGTATCCTGTCTGACAGATATGCGAGGGCTTCTTTTGTGACTTTGTCATCTGGTCCCAGTCTCTGCTCTTCCCTTCACAAATTAACAAACAGCCACCGATCTGTCTTGCAAAACATGGATACCACCCCCTCAACTGAAATACAGTGATGGGCGTTTTGAGCAGAGCTGATCACTATTCTCAATGCAATTTGCCTCCCAACCAGAGATGGCCGTTGAATGCTCTGCCTTGGATCCTGCAGAGAGGGGAGGGTGCTTGCCATGGAATAAGGAGGAACTTCTCAAAATGGAGCCAAAGGAATAAAAACCAAATTGGCCCCCAGGAGAGAACAATTAATACTGGCAAACTCCAGCATATCCGTGTGTGTATGTGTTGTGGGAGTTGCTAGAAGCCTGGGGAACAATATGCTGTGCAGATTTTAGAAATGCTACAGGAACTGCAGAGCTAGGGGATGACAACAACATGAAATGCCCTATTTCTATTTTTCATACAGGCAGAGAGAAGCCACCAGAATCTCCCTTCCTGATTGAACAGCGGGGTTTGGGTGAATGTTTCATACACAGCATTTTCTGGGACGCCTATCTGTGAACTCCCAGTCCATCAGCTCAGGCTTTTGGCACATCACTCTTTCTCCACTCCGTCAAAGCTAGTACACACATAAATCCCAAGCCAGACTGATGACAAAGAAATACCCTTCCCCAACCACACGGAACTCCCGCATCTGCCTCTTCTAGCCTACCAGTGTTTTGTGTCACCATCGATGTGCCTGCCCAGAGATACACGTTCCCTGCCATGTACCAATATACTCATATGTAGTATCCAGCCACCAGCCGTGTCTCCCCAAAGGTATCTCTCTGCATTGAGCTCACAGTCCCTACATAAATGTCCTATTAAAAAAGGCTGTATAGCAGCTTTTTCCTTCCCTGTACACACCTCTTTCAAATCTGCCTACTACATGCATATAAATGTACCCTCTCCACTCCTCCTATCCTATCACTCCTCCTCAATGTCTATATGGACAGACATATTCTGTCCACATGTCTCAAACGCTTCGTGCATACGTCCTGTCATTCTTCACACCCCAACCACAGCTATTCCTCTCCTATGGCTCCAGGATTGAACTATTGTGTTGTCCATTTCCCAGTGACAAGGGGTCTAGTTACAGGGTTATTGATTGGTTTTCATGCAGACAGATGGATCTGCCTTTGGTCTCCCCACCAAAATCCGCCTCTGTATGGGCTGATTGTCACTGCTCCAGGGATAGGATTTCACCAGGGGACCACCCTCCATGCAAACATCCTTCACCCAGGCCACGGATGGTAATAAATGGAGTCAGGCTGAGCCATAATAAAAGCAATTGAGTGGGTTACCTGTGCAGACATGAGATTTATACCTCCTCATATTTGATGTGATTGTTTTATTGAGTTCTCGGTGCAGTTAGGATGCTGTTTATTTATTTATTTATATGCCTACTTATCAGGAAAGAGGGGGGAGGCTGTTGCAGTCTAGCTAGTGTTCAGCCTCTGTCTTGTCAGGTATGAGCCTAAAGAAGAAGGCTCTCTGGTTTTGCTCTGACTTTTACCTAGGCTTGGGCTTGATGGGTGAGCCCTGGCCAGATATCTAATTTCCTATAGCAGACAAAGATGCTTGTTTCAAAGTCCCTGAAACCTTGAGGACTATCTGAATTATGAACCTAGTAGAAGCTAAAGGGATGGTATAAAGAAAGACATGTGTATATGCTGATTTTCTAAAAGGACCTCTCGAAAGAAATTCCTATTTACGCTGTGCCTGTTCTGGACAATGGGCTGTGATCTATGCACAGAGCCTCTTTATGCCTTTGCAATAGGAACAGTAAGCACCAGCATTGCTTCTGCCTCTGTCATCACATGTGAGCGTTGAGAAATATTAGGAGGTGCAAATTGATTGGAAATGAATATTTGTAAGTGCACTCTGAGGAGTTTGGAAACCAAGTGATTAGATTTGTGATTTTCAGCTGGATATAGCCATATTAAGTGCTACAAAATCAACTCTCAGTTACTGGCACTAGAGTAAATTGGAGGCTAGTGCTGAATATCATACTGTCTAGTGTTTCATCACAAGCCTAACGGTGTTTGTTGTGGATTTTCCAGCTCCTCTAGTAGGGTGATAGCATGAGAATTTCAGTTCTCATTTAATAAAGTATGTTTCCAGTGCTTGTGGGGGCTTGAAAAGGGGCCTGTCGGCTCACTGAAGACTCAAAGGACTGCTTTGTTAAGGTGTTTTTAAAGTTGTTTAATGGGAATCAAATATCCAAATCCCTTTAAATTTAGAGCAGAAAAGAGAAAACAGGTAAAACCAAACCATGTACTATTACAAGTACTCATGATTTTTATGCCAGTTGCATGATTTAGGCTTTGCCTTGGCATTTTTAAACAGTTTGGACTGGTAAGTACAGCCATGCCTGTAGAGGCTCCAATAGATTAATTGGGATTACAGTGGAAAAATCCTCATTCCCATTAGCTTTCAGTTTAAAGAATGATGGTTTTGGAGAAAAACTCAAACCTTTCTGATGCTTTCATGACTAGTAATCATCATCAGAGCCATCGACACACAGATGGGATTTCCTAAAGCCCTAGTTAGCTGCATGGATATCAGGCCAAAAACAAATGCTCTTGGAAGTCTCTACCATTCCATTTATAGAGACCCTCCACAAAAGTGAGATCCCTAAATATATTGATGATTGTAAGCAGAGAGCCTAAACTCTTTGAATTTCAACATGCCTTAATTAAAGACCATGGAATCTAAGTGAAGCTCACCCTTATTCAAATATTTTGAGGTCATATCCTTTTATTCAAGTAATATGGAAATTTTTTTGTTTGAATGGGCTTTAGTATCAAAGATTGATTTTTTTTGATATTTGATATTCGGCTGAAAACATGCCTTTGTTTTGTATGCACCCTGTTGTCATACCATAAAGGGTCCAGCATGCCTGCTAAAGCATTATCTATCTCTTTAGCCAACACAAGATTATTTCTTATTGTACGTTTGTTTGTTATTAATGCTATCTAGTTATTTATATCCTAAGAAAAGAGGAATTCCTATGGGATGCAATTCCACAACTTAATCGACCTCCCTATCAGGGGGTACCTTTTGCTACCATTTAAATGTTTCCTTTCTTATTTCCCTCCCTTCATGCCTGGCTCTACTGCTTTGTTTAAATGTGAATAATTCCTTTCCTGTTGGAAGGACTGTGCCCTTCAGATCACTGTATTGTTCTCACCACTATGTCATTGCTTGGCCAAGCTACTTATATTTTCTCCTCTTTTCTCCCAAAGTCAAATTATTTTTTTTCACATAATAGTGATTCTGGTAAATGAGGTTTAGCTCCGTAACACTCACTCACCCAGCACGGAAATGCAGCTACCTCTATGGCAGAATGCAGCAATCATTCCCTAGATACAAGCACTTGAAAATGTTTAACTTCCAACAAAAATCAAGCTTTCTGAACAGCTATGCAAAAAGGAAGGGCTGGGATTTTTAGGTGATAAAGAGACCGATACGGTTGTGAACTTTGAGGTTCACCGAACAGTGCGCTCAAAACTTTCCTTTTACAACCAATTTTACTTGCTAAACTGTCTCTGTTGAGCTAATATCTCTGCAATATGAAAATGGGAAAAAATGCGGCGACCTTATTGTAGTTCCCACCATACAACCTTCCAGTGGCCAGATATGAGGAGTAAGACAAAGAGAAATGCCGTAAGCATTCATTTACTCTTTCAGCTGCAGTAACATTGTCTGTAACCTCTGCTTTATGAGCCTGTCCTTTATTTGCAATGATAAAAAGAAGATAATACCAGGTTTGTGTCTGATGGAAAAGAATCTCAAATTGAAGGAGTATATCCCCTGTAATGAAGCCCTGTGTGACCCGACTGCTTTCTTTGCTCAGATGAAAGCAAATGGTAGTAGAAGTCTCCTTCCTCAAGAGCATGCCCTGATGCAGGAAATCACAACGGGAACCTTAGACTCAGCAGCGACTAAGAGAAAGGATCCCTGCTAGGATCCCAAATTTCTTTGGTGAACACTAAGAAATGCCAGGTTACGAGACCTGGTGAACTCTGCTGAGTACTGACAGATGACATTTCTTCACCCCTGCCTTGTACTAACACACTGTCAGTCAGAGGCTAATCCAGTCCACATGCCCAGTCTGATCCTTGTCTTCCCTATTGAGAAAACTAACTTGTGACTACAGAATACTGATGGTGCTAAGAGATTTTTTGTCACACACACACGCACACACACACCCCTGCAGGTTAAAACTGTATAATTCACCCCATGTTCACTGCAGGGCATGCAACTGTCACTACTTTTGGTCACTATGTATAAGCTGCCATTAAAGATACTCTGTACTCTTCTAACTCTTTTCGAGACCCATTACCCGTCCTCCAAGAATTCCAGATTCATTCGGTGGAAAAGACAGGGAGAGATCCACCAGTGGCTTTGGCCAGGGTGTCCTTTGGAGAAATTCTCAAGGGAGGCTAGCAAGAATGACTCAGAAAGCTCTGTTTGCATAACATTGATTTCTTCCGTGTATGACACAGCCTCTGCACTAATATGCCTGCCTTTTGCCAGACTTGATTGTTTGTCTTGAGACGTTACATTTACCTCAATCAAGATTCTGTTCAATTCTATCTCCCTTGCATGGGCTAAAGCCTCAGCTGATGTAAAAGGACCTAGCTCCAGTTTTGAACCTTTTCTCGTTACATGTTGAACTCCGTGGGCATTTTTAGTGAAAGGTCACAATGAGTTTTCCAAAGATAGCTAAATACAGTCTTTTTTTTTATTTTATTTTTTTATTTTACAGATGGCAAAACACCCCATAAGAAGTCTGTGTGATAAGGAGTTTGTGTGACCTGCCCAAGATTAAGCAGAAAGTTAATGGCAGACCTGGTAAGAGAAATCTGATCTCCTCATATGCCATTCTTTGCTCTAAACTACAGACCTGCCTGTGGCCACTGAAATTACCCACATGCTTGATAGTATTCCAATATACACGTATATTTTACTGGTCATTATAACCTGAATCAATGTATGCCTTTCCATATGTATTTTTGAAAAGCACATCATTATTGGAGACTTTAACTAAGAATCATTAGGCAACTGGTATATAATGAAACAGGAAACATCTCCCCAAACCAGGTGTGTAACACCAGGAATTAATGTAAACCAAATAACTAAGAGAAGATTGAAAAAGCATCTAACGGCTTGACTGAGATAATACCTGCACTATATTCCTTGCCATGGGGTTTTAGTTAAGGCTGCTCTCAGGAACTGAGGGTCCAAACTGTATCCCAAAGGCTAACTGTACTCTGTTACACTTTGAATTCGGCA
>NW_008605749.1:15223-19042 GCF_000691845.1 Merops nubicus
ATTCCTTGGGTAAGGACTAACTGGGAGTCCCTAGTACTGAACCCAGGTGTAGGTGAGTTGGGATAAAGGGACAAGTAGGGGGGGAGGGGGGGAAAAACGTGATTTGCTTTGCCTTTCTGAATCTGGAAGGAATTCATTAATTAAACAGAAGCAGGAAATAAAGCTTAAACTACAACGTCCATTGCATCACTCGCTGCGTAACCGTGAAAACATGGGTCTGTGATGTGCTCCATCCTGCTTCTACTGAAGTACTCCACCTAATTCAAAAGATTTTTCTAGGGTGATTATTATCTCATGAAACCTGTGTTCTTAGGCTAACTGTACGTGCTGAAAAACAAAGGAAAAAAAATCTCATTAACATCTGCCTCCAAGTTCATACTTAGGAGACCACCACAAGGCTTACAGCAGTGCCTAAATCCAGGTGAAATAAGCTAACCCTAAGTGACCAAAAATAACTCATTTAAAGACACATGATAGATGGCGAAGTTCTGGCTGGCAGGGTGCTCAAGAAGCAAGGTGCTCAAGTGATTTTAAAGTTAGCACTAATTGTGTACCAAAGAATGAAGAGCTTCTGTTGCTTGCCTGTTTCTCAATTACATGCACATATTGTGTATGTGTGTGTGTTTACATATATGCATCTGTGTATATATGTATGTGTGTGTATGCCTACACATATGCAATAGGTTTATACTATATGGTAACATGTACAAAGGAGGAACAGGAAAGTTCCCAGTGCAGAGGTAACTGCTCTGTCTTGAACCTGTCAGTTCTGGTGCACTTTGCTTATTAACTAGTATACTTACTAGACTTTTTTGCCATAATTCATGGATAGCTACCACACAGCAGAAGACTTCAACTTTTTTCTCCTGAATCTCAACAGGGTAATTAAGTTCTGTTTTTCACCAAAGTTTGTATCTAGCCTTTTTTCTGCCTGAGTTTCATATGAATAGGTTTCTGATAATTCTCAATACTGAATTGCATGTCATCCCAAATATGTCCTGATATTCTCTGTGCAATACTGACAAATCCATGCAATGTAGGCACATATCACAAACAATAATTGATGGAAAATATTTTTTTTCATGTTTTAGGGAGACTTTAAAAATAGAATTGAATCTGCGTTGTTTTTGTAGTCTCTTACTCAAAAGCCTTTTTTAGACTAATTCTCAGACAGAAAGAAAATAAAAATTAATTTTCAGAAATTCCTATAATAACCAAAAGTAATTTTTCTTTACAGGTACAAGGAGGTCTCCATTTTGAAGCATGGTATTCGCAGTCCACCTAGAGACACAGGTAACTGGTATTGCTGTAAATGCCTTGCTTACAGTCTCAAGATGTTAAACTGTTCAGGAGCATAACTCTAACAGTTCTGGACACTGGGGCGATGCCCATTTTCCTTCTGAAACTTCACATTTTGCCAAAATAGGAAGACGTATTTCTAGAAGGTTGGTTTTTAAAACAGTCATCTATCTGAAGTTGCTCAGAGACTCAGAGTGTTAGATTAACTCAAATTTGCGATCATACCACAGGTAAGGGATGTGCTGTTACAAAGGATTGACCCAATTCCGGATGTGTATTTTTACAACGGGAAAGAGAAAAATGTATATTTAATTTGTGAACTCAGTCCCCTCTTTGTGTTTCATGAGTTTTGTGAGCTGGAGTTGGAAAAGTCACTCCAGTGAAGAAGCTCACGCTACTCTCCGCAGCACCAGAATTGGGCCCTTATATACTGGCTATTTCCTGTTCTGTTGCAGTTTTTTCAGTTCGCTGTCCTGTTCTTGCCTAGCACAGACCTGAAAATTTTATCCCCTGTGATGTGGTGTGATGTGATGTGATGGGCTAACTGCATCACAGGTGTGAGTTTGGGGGAGCGTCATACAAAGGTGAACAGTGGAAAGCTGGGCCTGAATTTTTAAACAGAATGAGGAAAGAGTTATATGAAGCCCAAATGCTCTTGTGACTACACCCTCAAATGTCATTCCAGTATGAATCGAATATGGTGGGTCACAGCTGAGCTTCTTTAATATAATAATACTTGCCAGGTACCCAGCACTTGTCCTTCTCAAAGCACTTTATAAACTCAGTCTAACTGACATCTGTTCCCACCTCCTTCTGAGAAGGATCCGTTTTCATTTCCAGGGTGAGGAAACCCCCAGACCCCTGCTGCAAACTGGTAGCAAAGGTGAGGGCAAAACCTGGTGCTCAGCCTTCTGCCCGGGACATCTCAACTCGCAGATGAGGCGCTGGGTCTGGCAGGCATAAGGCTGAGACTGAGGTGACATTTGGATGCTATCATCCCTTGAGCTAGCCGCAGTACACGTGTGTGTCGGGTCCGTACATGTTATCCCTCCAAAGAGCCCACAGCCGTTCCCCTGGACCTCTGTACCACCAGCTTAATTCCTCCCAGGGATAGCTGGCTGTCCTTCCGCAGCTGCCTTTGTAAGGTGTCTGAATGTCAAACTGTTATTATTTCAATACCTGACTGAGAGAGTAACAGAGACCTGGAGGTTTTTTAGGAGGGTGTATAATTAGCCGATCAGTATTATGTTACCCTGTTCATAACTTAATAACCATTTTAATACAGATGGCACACACAGGGATAATTTCCTAGGGTAGCCTAGCAGTATATTACAGAGACAGTGTGTCTGAGGGAATCTTTCTTAGCCAAGGTACATTCCAGTAGCTAATTCTACCTGCTGTTTTCAAGATGATTTGGGATAATTCCATATCATTTGCAAAATATTAAAACCCATTTATATAGGATGCCAGATTTAGAAATACACAGTCTGAGTTATTAGACATATTTTGATAAATCTGCCATGAAAAGCGCAAGACAAAAAATACCACTGCGTTTTCCCTGCTATTTATTTTTTGCTTCCCTTGCTATAAATACACGAGGTTTTAAAATAATATCTGACTAAACTTGTAATATATCAAAAGGGCCAATATACCGACTTGTGGGTTTGTTACCTATGCGGACACCATGAATGGCTGCATGCATATTTACATACACCCTATTATACATTTATTTGAGGGGGGAGCGACGCATGTTTGGGGTTTTGTGCAAAATTTCATGTATTTTGACTCTGTCGGTGAGGTGTTTTGTGCCTACGTGAGTACCCTTTGCAAATATCCCTGTGTTGCTCTGTTTCTAGAGGCTGTATTTCTGTGGGCATTGTCAAGGTACCTGTACATACATTACACTGAAACAGTGTAATTACTTTTACTCTGTGTGTTGTGTGTTGCCAAAGTGTGAAGACCTGATGTATGCTGCGCTTAAACGTGCAGGCCTGTGAACAGGCTGAGCGCTTTGCAGTGCGTTAGTACTTGATGACATCTATCACCTGCCTTTTTCTCCCGCATTGATCCTTTTTTCTTGGCCATCATATGGTTATTTTCGTTACCTCAAACCTGAGGCCAAATCTGAGCCCCTCCACCAATAAAAGTCGCGCCCTAGCAGCTGGGGGAGGAGATGGGGGGAATTCGTTCGTTGGTGCCGAATGGGTCCGGGTGGTGCCCAGACCTCCTGCCAGGGCAGGATCGGGTCGCCGGGAGCGCGGGGGCCGCAGGAAGCAACGCTCCCCAGCCGGGGAGAGGCACCGCCCTGCAAATCTTGCCGTTCCCTCGGGCTGGCGGTGGCGAGTGAACCGGGGGAGTGGGTGCAAGGGAAACCTTCCTCTCGCACTCCGCGGCTCGGGGCTGCGAGCCCGGCTTGGCAGCGGGTAGCAGCAGCTTCTCGGCTCAGAGCCCTCAGACCCTGGCACGGCTGGCGGTCATTTACACCGCGGGAGAGGTGTTGGAGGGACAGGGGAAAACCAG
>NW_008605750.1:0-992 GCF_000691845.1 Merops nubicus
CCCAGCTCTCCAGCCTGTCCAGGGAGCCAGGGCAGAGGCTGAGCTGAGTGGCCCCACTGGATTTACCAACTTCAGTGATGAAGCTAATGGAGAAATAGTCTGGAGGATCTGCTGGGCAGCACCAAGACACCCAGAGAGGGGAGGTACCACCTCCAGGGCCAACACAGAACCCATGGAGAGGGTGGAACAAGCACAGTGCCCCTGGACAGGCTGAGTGCCCCTGCTGGAGACCCTCTGGCAGAGCTTCCCAGAACAGGGCTGAGGAAGAAGGTGGTTTGGAAGATGCTCTCTGAAAGGAGGGCACAGAAAGAAGACCAGAGCAGCTCAGCAATGGGAGAGCCCCTCATCTTTCTTGTCCAAGGAGCTGCAGAGCTTGCAGCCCTGCTGAAGCCCAAGGGGATCACCAGCAGCATGTTTCTGCTTAGCATCAGGCTCTTTACCAGACCACAGACTCAGCTGAAAAAAGAAGCAAGCGTGGACAGGGGGGGTTGTTTTGTTCTTTTTTTTCCCCAAATTTTCATCCCCAGACACAAAGCAGCTGGAGGGATTTTTCCAAGGAGTTAAAGAATCAAAAAAAAAAACCAACCCAAAGCTTCAGGATGCTGCTCAGACCTCAGCCATGGAAAAGTCTGAGATCAAAGGTGGTTATTTTGAGGAGTTATGAGTGTGGTAAAACCAGGATTACAAGCAAAAAAAAAAACTGTTTTGCAGCCCTAAGAGAATGGATTCTGCAAAGCCTCCAGTGTTCCCTGCACACTGAGCTCCACTGCCATGTCCAAGAGGCAGCTGCTGTGGCAGGCTGGGCAGGAGGAAAGGCAGGGCTGGGGGTGCAGCAGCTCAGTCGTGCTCCTCTGCCTGCCCTGCTCCTTTCTCCAGCTCTTGTTTTATCTCCTTACAGCTCCACAGCTCCCCAAAAGGAGGCTGGAGTGAGGTGGGGGTTGGTCTCTTAGAAGCAGAGGATCACCCTGGTTGGAAAGGACCTTTAGGATCAT
>NW_008605751.1:0-229 GCF_000691845.1 Merops nubicus
GGACCGTACCCCGCTGGGCCCGTTCGCCCCGCAGCGGCGATGCTCTGGCCCTGCGCGGACGGGCTGGATGGCGGCTCCTTGTAGAATAGCCTAAAATGAACTCGACTTGCACGTGACTTGTTTTCCAAAACCCAGCAGCGAGTCTGGTCGGGCCCGTTCTGCTCCCGCTCCTCCCGCGGGCATCCCGCACAGCGGCGGGGGGGGGGCGCGGCGCCCGGGGGCCCGGCGC
>NW_008605751.1:260-1865 GCF_000691845.1 Merops nubicus
GAAATCAAAAGCTGAGGAGAAAACCCACGGGGCTGGTGAGCTCACGGCCCAGCGGTGTGTCCCGGAGGTAACCGAGGGGGAGTGAATTGTTCCCCTGTGCCCCTGCTCTGAGCAGGGCAACCATTTTGGGGGTATTAATTGCAGCGCTCCTATGGTTTTGGGCTTTAGTTGGATTCTTTGTCTTATCTTGGAGCACAGAGGAGACATCAGTTCATTTGAAAAAATAAAGTCCTCAGGAGTGGGAGGCCTGTCATGTTTCCTGAGACACTTGGCTCCTGAAGATTTTTAATTATTTCCTTATCAAGTGTTCTTGCAGCCTTTGAAAAAATTCACAGTTAACCTAATGGGGTCTCGTAGGATTTCCAGCTGGAAACTGCTTCTTGAATTGCGTGGTTTTCTTCTTTTCTGTCTCTTGCATTCAAGAAGTCTGTATTACTTACAGAGCTATTATTCCATCGTTTCCGTTCTTAGGTCTCTTGTGATCTGCTGCAAAATAGTTATTTGTCTGAACTGTAAGCTGCTTTCAGGAGTTTTTAGGAGAGGATTTGTAATCTATCAAATACAGCAGAATTAAAAGATTTCTGGTTACAGATTTGCTAGGGTTATTAAAGCTGAGGCATGCACGTCAACTTGCAGTTACCTTCCTGCTTTCCTCCATCCTGCAGATTTATATTTACCTTCGTTTTCAGTCTCTTGCTCTGATTCTCACTGTGGCAACCTTCAAAAACGCCGTGCTGCGGTATGTGATGTATCTGTTTACTTACACTTTGTTTTTTCCTGGCTGCAGTGACTGGGTTAGGGATGAGTCGTTCGTGTTATGGGACAGGGTACCGGTTGTCGAGAAAGGATTTAGAGGGTGGCCACCACTGGGATGGTGGTTTGCCTGGTTGGGCTGGGACACTGGGCTTGCTTGCCGGTGTGTGTGACGGAGGCAAGCGTTGCTTTAGTGCAGCACCCTGCCATTTGAGGGACGGAGGTGCAGCAGCAGGGCCCTGTGGCACCTCTGCATTGTACCTGCCAGCTCTGTACCTGCATCTGCAAATCACTGCTCCTCTGCCTGTCACCTTAGGTTTGAGGGGGAGAAATTCTCCTTACACTTGAAAATCCAGTCTAAAATACATGAGGTACACTACCATTGCTGGTTTATTGTTATTTGGAGCTTATGGGCTGTATGGCCTGAGCCCCAGACTGGAGTCTGAATTTTTGATAATACAGTTAAATCTCCCTAAGCAACTCAAAGATTAACAGAGGGAGACGACTGGCCAAAGTTCAGAGGATCTGGAGTGGTCGTGGGTGATGTGAACCACCGGGCAAAGTGTTTGTCCTTATTTTTCCACTTCAACCATTTTCCAGACGTGCTGGGTTTGGAGCATCAGATACAGGCAGGTGTGATAGCATACGTCTGAAATCTTCTCCTCATTATTGTGTTGTTTTTCTTACATATAAAAATATATACTTAAGGTTAGAGGAGTAGGAAAGGAGCAGAGAACTGCACATTTCAGAACTGCAGGGGCTTTGTTGTTGTTTTCATTATCTATTTTTGTGTCCTATTTTTGTATTTTGAAGCATCCGATCAGATTAAAAAGTGGGAGATATACATATATA
>NW_008605752.1:0-1292 GCF_000691845.1 Merops nubicus
TTCCAACCTAAAGGATTCTATGACCTACTGTTTGTCCACATACACATAGTGCACATAGCACTGTTACTGGCACAGGAGTGAAACAATACAGGAGTAGCCAACCACAACGTCTAGAGGAGCAATTTCATAGATCACAGCAGTTACTCCTGGTGACCTTTGTCAGGCTTTTCTGCTGCAAGCATGTTGGACATCTGGATACCTTAAAAGCCTCAGTGGAAGAGCTCTGTTGAAGTAGTCAGATCATCTTAGTCTGTTACCCTTTGGGTGGAGGTTGACTGCCAGCAGAGACAACTCAGGGGCTGGTACAGGTATTCCCTGATAACATCAGAGGCCAGTGTACTGACAGAGCCAACACAATTTCATTTTAAATACTGTGTTTTCTCTCTTCTTGATACAATAGTGCATTTTCCTAACTCAGAAGTGATCCATATTTCTCTGATGAAAACCACAATCCCATGCTTTGTCGCTGGGCTCACAGGGGACTCCCAGCAAGCAGCTACAAGAGCACACAGTCCACTGACAGATCCTGCTGGGATCTTCCTTTCCTGCAGCAGCATTTGTTTCTGCAGCCCCCTGCCCCAGGCCAAATAACACTCATACTGAAAAGTAGCAAAGTGCACCTAGAAGTGACTAGCACTATTTTGCTTCCCTGAAGCATCCAGGGAGGAGTCTGCTTCTGTGGTGAAAAACACAGAAATGGCACCTATTTCATGCAGATGAATTAATTTGTACTTTAGTTCAAGCACATGGTTTGGGCTCTGTCAGCAAAGCACCTAATACTTCCTGGGAGCATTGTGTTTGGAAATGCTGAATAAATCTAAATGAGATCTAAAATTCTTGTTAAATAGTTAGGTCCTGTTGTCAGGAAGACAGGACTGGTTTTGGAGCAGCCTGGGTAGTAGTACAATCCACAAGCGCCCTCTAGAGGGAGTCTCTACCAGTGAATTCCACGAAGGTTTGGGTTTGGCAGAATCATTCCACTTGTGTGCTTGCAGTTTTTTAAGGCTATGGAACTGAGGTATATAAAAACTTGAGGGGAGAGGGCAAATTGTTTTAAATCTATTGTACTTGGAACTGGACTTTGCTGCTCTTCATAACCCAGGAGTTTGCTGCAGAGGCTCGGTGTCATTACCCTGCACAACAGCAGGATTGGATTAACAGTTTACTCTTCATTGTACGTCATTCAGAAAAGCTCTGTGCAGAGCAATAACATTACCAGCATTTGGGGGCAGGAAAAGAAGCATTCTAAGATCCTGGCTATGATGGTCAAAATTGCCTTTTTTTCCTGTTTT
>NW_008605752.1:1323-16239 GCF_000691845.1 Merops nubicus
GCTGTGGGTCAGGGTGGAAACTCAGCTATGTAGCTTGCATGCAGCCTGTTGGTTTGCAGAGTGGCAGAGAGAAGGGAACCAGACCAGTGCGCTGAGTCTTTTTTGCCTGTGTCTAGCCATATGAAGGAGCAGCAGCTACTGTGTGGGACTTAGGCTCGGCAACTCTTAGGTGGTGTTGTTCTGGACACAGAACCCTGTTAGAAGATCCCATTCCTAGGGTGCAGTGCAGTGCTCGATTGTCTCCCTGAGCAGAGAGGTTGCTTTTATAGCACTGAGGCCATGGAGACATAAACCAGATGCTGGAATGGCAGGTGCTGTAGCCATGGCATAGGAAGTGTGGGAGGAGTGAATCTTGAGTGTTACACTTGAGGTCTCATAGATATGTCCAGGAGAGGTTGCTAGATCTCTGCAGCAAACGTGAGGCTCCATGGGGAGCCGGTTTCAAGGGAGTGGGGAAGGTGGCAAAAGTGGTTGCTGGAATAGTGTGTAAGTAGGAGTAAGACAAGCTAAGTGTGACTCCACAAATATTGTGGACGCTGGAAAAATTATGAAATTGCTTTCTAAGAAAAGGGTAAATTATAGATTGTAGTGAGGTCTTTGTTACAGATTAAATTTTTAATTGGCTTTACCTACTTACATTGAACTGGTATCTGATTTTTATCTCCCTTAGGTTTGCAGATTGCCTTCAGAGAGCCAGTATTCTCCAACTTTCTTGCTCAAACTCATTCATACCTGGAGTAAGTATCCCAGGTGAGTGTTCTCCTCAGAAAGAAGCATAAGTACTCCTGAGTAACAAAATTCAAGGAAAAACAACACAGTAACAAGTAAAGAATAATTGTGTCAAATGTCCTATTTTCTTTTTCCATTGGACTGTTAATCTTTAGATGGCAGTCGAGGTGCAGTTCGGAAGCTTTCCAATTTATGCAATTGCTCTCTATTTAGTGGGCTGCTTTCCCCACATATTAACAACTAAGCACATATGTAGCGCAAACGCAGCTGATCTGTGCAGGGGAGGGCTGACTTCTTAGAATGTGTTTGTCTTGACCAGTAACTTCTTTAGCCTTGCAAGCTGGGAAGTCAGTGTTAAAATATTTCATTCATGTCTTTTGATTCTGTTTTGTTTGATTGAATCTGTGACTCATTCTGAGAGTTGTAAGAGAACATTTTTGGATGCAGACACTTTGAGAAATTCCCACTCAGCTGTCTTGAGCGATTTTTGCTTCTTCCACAGACTCAACGGCTTTACCTTTGTTAAAGTATCCAGTATATGTTTTAAGACATGTCATTTGTAGGCATGAATATACATTTATATACAAACTCCTGTAAAAAATAGTGTTGGAGGATTAGGTTAGGAGCAGACTAACAGGAGGCTTGGACACACATCTATGGAGAATGTGTTAGGTTTAGATGATGCTGTCCTTGTCATCAAGTCCCTTTTCTTGCTTCCTCTCAACTTCCATTCATTCTGTTTTTCATGACACTGTAATTCTCTGATTTTTTTTGGTGCTTTTTCATTGTTTAAATTAGAAGGCAGTCATTATCTTTTTGAACTTAAAATTTCAGCCAACCTGTTTTATAATCTTTCTCTCAGGTATTTCCCCTTGCTGGCCAAGCAGCATCCAGATAACCCAGAGTGTGATATACTCTCAAATGTGTTTGCTGTACTGTCAGCCAAGAATCTGTCTGAGGCCACATCCAGTCTTGTGATGGACATAGCTGATAGCCTTCTCAACAGCCCAGATTTTGAACCCACGGAGCAGGTTTCCCATTTGAGCGTGACTGACTGTGTTGTCATGGCCCCTGGAGACATGACAGAAGGTATGCCTAAATAAAAGTCATGAGAGGTCCAGTGGATGCTTTGGATGAAGGGGTCAGATAATGATGAGGCTGTCTTTGCACTGGCAGAGAATACCAGGAAAGGAGACCTCCCAGTGGAGATAGAAATGTCAATGTACAAATTTGTTTTGGCATGCTCAAGACCTGTAAAGTCCTGCTTGTCTAATGACTGGTGAGATCCAGATGTGAGTGTTGGGGTCCTGAGCATGGAGAAACTCCTTATGAAGAAATTCCTTTGTGTTGTCAACCTGTTTTGTCTGTGAAGCTTTGCTGATACGATTCAAGAACTGAATTGCTTAACTTGATTCTGAGCCTAACATCAAGTTTAAGTTTTTAAAAGGCCCAACCCCTCTACGCACATAGTCATGCATCACTTTGATGTTTAGTCTGTACTCCCTGATGAGAAAGACCTGCCATTGATTCCTTTTGTGTTTGAGTAGTAGACAGGAACAGTGATGTGCTGTGTTTGATGCTATGGAGCCATCTTTCACCTCTAACACTCAAAGGTAAAAGGAGAGCACGTATTGCAGTGGCCTTGATATGGCAGCTTTGATTTGCACAAGGGGTTAGTGGCAAATAAAGGAAACTGCCTCTAGAAATGCTTCAGCCATTTTAGTGAATGGTTACTGTCTTTGAGGAATGTCCTTGGTTGGTACCTTTTGATAAGCCCACACTTACCAGGGCTGTTACTGAAATCTGAGGGGAGCTTTTATTCTCTTTGTTCTTTCTTTGGTCCCAGCTCAAATGCATTAGACTTGTTCTCAGCAAGTGCTGGTGCATGTTCCAAACAGCCAGCTGCCCTGCACATCCATAGCTCACAGTGATTTTTCCTTCCATTGCTGAAACCTCCTTTGTTGGCATCTTCCCCTTTGTTTGTGTAGGGTTGGATCTCCCTTATGTCCCTTGCAGCACAAAGTTGGTAGTTGCTAACCGTTGTGTCCCTTACAGAGACCCTCAGCCTGGGTTGTCGCTTGGTACTGCCTCATGTTCCTGCCATACTTCAGTACTTCAGCAAAACAATGTTAAATGTGGAAAAGGTGAAAAAGAAGAAGTATAGAGCTCAAGTCAGCAAAGAGCTGAGTATACTTTCCAAGTAAGTGACTCTAGGGTTCAAAAGAAGTTAAAAAGTTGGAAGGAGGGAAGAAGAAAGGCTTTTCCTAATAGGTTCCAAATATAAAAAAAGTTATGTCTCAAACTATTTAAATTTCAAACAGTTCAAAATACCTGGATCTGTCATTGACTTTGTGAGTTGCTGGTGACTGAGGGGCAAAAATTTCTGAAATTGATTCTAGTTGTTTCTGGTACTCAAACCCAATGCCTTTTGGGGGTAGGAAAAGGTACAGAAATACCTGCAGTCATGTTGAACTGAATACTTAAGCTGATGCTATGATTTTGATGAGTATGCTTTCTTGGTCTGGATGGACTGACAAAGCCCTGTGATATGGCAGTAGTGCTGACTGAGTTCTTCTTTGCTCTATATTGGTGATTGGATTGATACAAAATAGTAAATTACCTTGTCTCATTGTGCAGGATCAGCAAATTTACACAAGAAAAGAGCCAGAATTCAGTGCTTGTGAGTCTTCTCCTCCCTTTCCTTTATCAGAGTAACATGGAGCAGGTAGGTGGAAATTACTTCCCCCTAAGTTTTTCTTTGAATGAAGTATGTTTAAGATGCAGAAAAAAGTCTTATTGATTACATGCCATTTCTCATGATTAACCTGAAATCAAGTCTTCATGTGTTTCGTAGTCTGCTCAGAACGTTGTGCCTTTGTGTGTTGATGAGCATTAGACACTGGATGCTTTGCAGAGATGCCACTGCCCAGGCTGACTCTGTTTTTGTGGGGAAAATCTGCAGAAGTTCTTATGTGGTCTTTACCTCCTTTGCCACTGTAGTCAATCCACCAAATTCTTGCTGTGTTTAAAATAAATGCTCTTCTTCACTGTGGATTTTATGCACCCCAAATCTAAAGCCACAGCTTCTGAACAGCAATGTGAATAAATATGGTTGAGTATCTAGTACATGCTGTGTAATGGGCAGTGCTACATTAGTCTGTTGCAGGATGAAGGCAAACATTCTACAGTACTGTTATAACACGCTCCCATATCTCCTGCTTCCATGCTGTTTTCCTTCAACTCTTAAGGAATCCATCTGTGGGTACAGAGGTGTATGTCAGAACTGAAACTTCCCTAAAATCCTAAATTCCTCAGGCATATGGAGCATATGGGCTGCATTTGAAGGAAACAGAGCTGTCTGTGGCTTAGGCTTTTGTAAACTGTTAATTATATCAAACACTGAGGATATTGGTAGACTATTTCTGGCTGGGTTTCCCACAATGTCAAACCTAATTTTCAGAAATATAGTCCCATCTACAAAGATTGAATCTGTTGATTATTCAGCTTGATTGCCTCATTCCTTGGATCAAGGCTTGGGTCTTTTTTTTCTTAAAAGATATGCAGTTGCACAATGAGAAACTTCAGGTTTGCAGAAAGAATGGCTAGGCAGCAATCTGTAGCTTCTGCTTTGCAAGTGGGCATTTAATTGTTCACAGAGGATTTGTAGTTTTTAAATCTGAGTCTTTAGAGGACCATATGTGACTTGCATTCAGGGAAATCATGCACGTATATGGTGCTGTTAATGTTCATTTCACAGGTTAAAGAAATAGAGCTTTAAAAAGTAATACCAGTTTTCTTCTGACCTTTGAGTCATTTGAGGAAAGACACAAAAAGAAGTCTTAGTCATGATGGCATTCTTCTCTGACACTGTACTTATGTCTGATTGAAAGGCCAGGAGTGCTTCTGAGAGATAGGATTGCATTGAGTGTGTCTTCGTAATTCTTTGTTCTCACTCGGTATCTGATCTGCAAAGTGGTTCACTCCACTTTGTGTCTTGAAATATATTGCAAGGAAATTAAATAATCTCATTAATTTCAGTATTTATTGACACTTACCTGTCTTTTTCAGGGTACAGAGATTGACATTCTGGAGACAGTACAGAACTTGCTGAAACATTGCTCAAACCCTACCAGCTTTCTCAAGCCTCTGGCAAAACTTTTTTCTGTCATCCAGAGCAAACTGTCTCGACATAAGTTGTGCTTGGTATTTCAGGTATTGGATTTTTACATGTCTTCCTGTGCTTTTGTTTTTTACTTCTAAGACATCAGGAACAAGATAAATAACCATATTTATCTTAGATAAGAACTTAAATACCTTTTTTAATCTACATTGTCTGTTAAGTGAATAACAGAATTGTATATGTTAGAAATTAATGAGCTGCACGAAGATTTGTAATTTTGGGGTTACAGCCTGATTGATGTGGGCATCACAAGAATTCTTTTGTGTAAGAGAAGCCCCAAATAAAGCACACTTCATCCCTAACAAATCCTGTGTCTTTATGAAATAAGAATAGATTTTGGCATCCTGGAGATGATTTTTACTTGTATTCTTTTCTCACAGATTTATAGCAGTCAGGCTGTTTTTTTTCTTCTTTGAAGTGACTTACATAATTTTGTTGTCAGCAGGAAAAGCCAGGAAACACTCAGTGTAGATATGTAGAAACTTGGGAACTAAAAACACTCCTCTCCTGGCTTATAGAAGAATGGCTTGTATTAGGCTTCTAACAGAAGAAAGATTGATGCTGTTGCTTTCTTTATTTTTTGTCTCCAGTGGTAATGTCTTGAGTTCTCCCAATTTTTAACAGCTCTTTCCTTTTATGTTTCTTTTTAGACTTTATCTGATTTGGACAGTGAATTGGAGTATATTACTGATGTTGTTAAGGTACGCACAATTTCCTTGCTTACTTTCCCCCCAACATTGTGTTATGTTTCTGTCCTTTTTCATGAGTGTCTTGTTGCACTCTCTCTTCAGCTGAATGCCTTTGATAAACGACATCTCGATGATATCGACTATGATGTGCGGCTGTCAGCATTCCAGTCAATCACAGCCCACATCAAGGAAATGCAAGCCGTGGATGTCAACTTTCTCATCCCCGTTATGCACAACTGCTTCTATACCATCCAGGTTGGCTGAATGTTCCTTCTCTTGCATTGTGCACCATGTGTCTGTGACGAATCTAACTTCCAAATTACTTCCGTTGACTGTTTTTTGACACTTCAGAACATTTCAGAGAGCATGTTTGAGTCTTCTTAAAAACACCTGGTTTGAAACTTCGTTTGCTTGTCTTTTCACCTCTGTGTCCAGAAGGACAAATACAGTGCAGCAAGAAGGCCCACCCAAGTGCAGTGCACCTTCCTGTCAGTGAGCCCTGGAACGGTTTGGTCAATTCCTATCGTAAAAAAGGTGTATTACAGTCTTGAAAGGCTGCTTTTTTGTTGTTGTTGTTGCAGCATGTTCTGCTTGTGTGGGTGTGCTGGTAAATCTAAAAGGTTTTTTCCCGAATAGAAGGGTGGGCTTTAATTCAGGACTAGAACTTCTACAGGAAGAGTCTCAATAGTTAATGGATCTCTGTAGCCTTTATGTCGTGTCCAGTAGTACTGTTCAGTTCAGTCTTTTTGGGAGAAAAAGGTGTCGTATCCAGACTCATATGGTACAATTTCTTCTACTCAGCTCGGGGATATGGCTCTCAGTGACAATGCAAGCCTTTGCTTGACCACTTTTATCAAACGACTGGCAGAAATTAACCACACAGAAGATGACTACAAGGAGCTAATCCAACACACTCTCCTGGAATTTCTAAGAAGAGGGCTGAAGAGTAAGACTGAGGTAAGGCAGTGCTTATCCACTTATATATCTTCAGCTGTCTTCTGAAACCAGGGTATATGAAGTGCTTTATGAATGAGTTCTCCAAGTCCCTTGGGATAAGAAGTTCAGGTGCCCACTGTAAACTTACCCTTCAGTGGAAAACTTACAAAAAAATCCATAAAGTTATAAAACTCAGTTGTCTTGTGTTTCTTTGCCATTTTCCAGCTTTTCTTAGTTGTAGCTCATTGGAGGGGAGGCTTTAATTTCTGTGCAATCCAAAATACAAGTGTATTTGCAGTTACCAAAGAATAGGACTTGTTGGTCTGAAACGCTTGTAAATGACAAATGGATTGCTCCTCTGAGGAGTGTGTAGCAGCCTCTCCAAGGGGTTCTTAACATTCACTGCTTGCTGTTGGCAGAGCGTCCAGCACGACTACACATCACTGCTTTCCTGCCTCATTCAAACATTCCCAGCAAATCCCGAATTCCGGGATTTGGTCCAGTTGACCAACCGTCATGATCCCGACATGGACTTCTTTGAGAATGTGAAACACATGCAGGTAAAAGGCAACAGGCATTCCCTAGTGCCTCTCTCCCCCTGCCAGAGCAAAAGCATTTTGCTGTGGGGTAATGTTTTCTAAAGCATCTGTGCACATCAGTCATATTTCTACCTAGCAATTCCATGGGTCTGTGATTAGCAGTGCTGGTTTTTACCTCTTCCTAATTTAGCTAAAAGAATTGCTTTCACTTAAAGTGATTGTTCGTGATCTTGAGCAGGCAACTTCACATTACAACCTGTGTATGTCCCAGCCCACAGTCAGCAACAGTGTCGTGAGGGTCCTTCTGACGTAGGCAGGGGAACGGGTCTTTTTGCCTTTTCTAGCATGTTTCCTGCCACTCCCTGTCTGGAGGCTGTGTAGCCCCTTTTCATTCACAGACCTTTGCAAAATAAGTGTTCACAAAGCCTAGTCTCTTGGTTTTTCTTGTGGTATGAAAATACAGCATTTCCACTGCTTTCAGACGTGCAATCAGAGAGAGCCTTTGCTACATCTGTAGTTATATGCAGAGTCTGATTTTTTTTCTTTGTAATTTTATTAGGCCTTCTCATCTTGTATCAGTTGCCTCCTTTGTCTGATACCTGAAGATGGCACAGTCGTATGATTATGAATTCACAGTGAAATATCCCACCAAGTTGGAATATTTATTAGGACAAAAGGCTAGTGAAAGCCCAGAGACTGATGGAAAAGGGCACAGCCTGTCCTTGGAAATATGTGTTACATGACATGTCATGACTTAAAATTGAGGCATTTTCCAAACTGCTGAATGTATGTGCTCCGTTGTGCTAGCTGTGACTCAAACACCACATCTTTCACTGTCTCTCATGTTTGTCTCAGATCCACAGGAGGGCACGAGCTCTGAGGAAACTGGCTAAGCAGCTCATGGAAAAAAAGCTTGTGCTGTCTTCTAAATCCCTGCAGAACTACATCATGCCTTATGCTACTACTGCCATTTTTAGTGAGAAAATGCTCAAGGTAGGCTTCTAAATTGAATGCATCCATTTGAAAATTTTTACCTTTCTTGTGTACCATTCTACTTAAAAGACTAACCACTTTAAAAGGCTGATAGATTTGTGGAGTGACTGTTCCCATTTCAAATAAGAGTGTGGTGCTTCTTTTGATGGCAGAAAGAGGGTTTGGAAGGTGCAGATCCAGTCTTGGCCCAATTGTGTATATGCTAAACATGTCCTGTTCCTCAAAAGTGAATCTTTTAACTGTTTAGGAGCTGGGGCTGGTTTTGGTTGGTTTGGTGTTTTGTTTGTGTTGGTTGGTTTGCTTTTTTTTTAATCAGGCTATTAATGTTTTTTTTTCGTTCTGCCTCCAAAGTGCTTTTTTAGTGTTCTGCTGTGAGTTTAGTTACTGTTTGTTAGCAATGTGTGTGGTGGGGAACATAGGCTGTGCCTAGTAATTGAAGGGGGAATAAATACTGTTCTGGAGTTATGGGGGAACTGCAGGAATCATCTGAACCTCTGAAATCACCAACAACTTTAGTCACAACGTTTGAAGGATTGTATTTTGTTAGTCAGTTTCCATACATTTTATTGACAATGTATGCAGTGGATTTACTTGTAATGACAATGTGGATAGACTTTTTACTTGTGAATTGGAAAAGCAAGGTTTCGTGCTTCTGTTGGTTTCTGCACACCATCAAAACAGCAGAGCTGCTTATGTGTTGATCACACAAATGTCTCATTTGCTTGCTGTCAGAAATGCTCTTCTGAAGCTGAAATGAACTTAGGCACAGGACTAAGCACCTGCAGCCCTACAGACTGTGCCCGTCAATAGAATAACTCTTTGACCAAGGGGGTAAAATGCATTGACTGAAGCCTTGGTGAAGAAACACACATACTTTATTTCGCATCAGAAGTGGGTTAATGATGTGCATTTCTGGTTGATCAGCCTAGCCCATCAGTGTGCCATGTGTCTGTGGTTGGATGACTTGACTGGTTTTTAGTTATTAAAATACTGGTTATAACTAGATCTTGAGTGGTTTTTAGTTATTCACATAAGTGAGCCCATAGATGTAGTTATGAAAAATTAAATGTGTGCAGAAATATTTGGAGGAAGTGAGTCTGTGTATCTGCTTGGTGAGCTCTGATTTCTTTTTAATTTTTTTTTTTTGACCTGGTGACTGTGGGGAGATCTAAAAGTTCTAAATACCAAACATCCCCACTAGACAGACTTTACTTTTTCTTGCTTTTTTTGCTTTGAGTAAAGTATGTTTTAGACACATGTTCATCATGAATGCTAACAGCAACTGATTTTCTATCTTTTGGACAGCATGAAAATATGGTAACGGCCTCAGTTGACATTGTTGGAGCTGTCTGCCGACATCTCTCATGGTCAGCGTACTTGTACTACTTAAAGCATTTCATCCATGTCCTGCAAACAGGACAGATCAGCCCAAAGCTGGGGGTCAGGTAGGTACTGTGAGCAGTGCTGCTCCAGGTTTCTCCAAAGGCAAAATTCAGTGTCTGAAAGGGCATCGCATGGATTTTAGCCTCTTCCATGGGATGAGAGATTGCAAACTTTATGGTGGGCTTATGCAATGAAAGTGGGCATGGCCTTGCAGCCTGCAGCTGTGAAGGATTAACAGGTCATTAACTTTCTCACAGTGTCTCTCACTGAGAGCATGCCAGAGTTCTCAGCTTCTGTCAGGGCTGTCCCTGCTCCTGGGACACCTCCATGGCTCCAGTACCACTCTGTGAGGTTTCACAGCGAGCTAGGTTAAAGAACACATCTAGCTGAAAAGCAGCCTGTTTTTCTTTCCTGGATTGTTATTTCAGGATAAATAGTTCTTACTCAAACCAGGATACCTCCTTATGCTGCAGTGTCACTGAGTCTGAAGTTCTCTTAAAAAAAAAAAAAAAAAAAAAATTTCTGTTGTGTTGGTCTATACAACCTAGCCTCTCCATTTTGTGTGGAGAGTTGATCTCTCTTCATGTTTTCCTTCCTCAGCTTGTTAGAGACAGTGCTGGAAGCCTTTCACTTTGACCATGAAACACTTGAAAAGCAGCTGCTGACCATTGACAGCGAAGGTGAGCTTTCTGCTCTTAACTGTAGAAACACTACCTCTAACTGCTTAAAGTGGAGCTAACTGAAATTTTGTCCTTTACTCTTGAGGTCAGCTACTCACAAGTTTTTATCATGGGCATATTGGAAGTTACTTGCCTCTTCAGGAGAAGTACAGACTGTCCTCCTGTGTGTTGATGAAGCGAGGAGAGATGAAGGGAACCATCTCCACATTATCTGTCCATCCCAGGCCTCCATAAGCCAAAACAGACCAGGCTGGGTTTATGCAAATCTGGGGTTCTCAATGGTCTGCACCTATCCATGTGGCTGCAGACACATCGGGGTTTTGTCCTTGATGTTGACTACTCTCATGGTTAACTGCAGCCTGAGAAGAGTGCTGTGTGGCCTCGCTTTGCTTCCCTTACCATTTCATGGGAAGAAATGATATCTTTGGATTCTTCACCATTGTGGTTACCTGCGTTGTGGCCTTTAGGATGTTCGGAATAAGGAGGAAAATATCTCAGCTCATCTTGTCGATACCTTTTACCTTGTGAAATTGTCAGTTGAAATGTAACTGAATGGTAGTTTTCAAAGGTGCAAGCACATTGACCTTTGCTAAGCTGTCTGTGGAGTTCAGTCAGAGTATCCTAGTCCTTGCTTTAAGCCTAGCACTGAGAGGTGACTATCAGAAATCAGCACACCAAAGCTTCTCTGCCTATTAGAGCAACTATGATACTTACTGCTTGTTTGCTGTCACTGTTGATAGGAAGGAGCTTTAGCCAGAGCAAAATCATCACCAGAGTCTGTCTCAAGAGCGCAGTTTTTGTGGCCTCCTATATTTACCTGTGCTTTTGACAATTACTTGACAGAGGCTGCTGCCATGGACCTTGAGCCAGTGGTGGAGGCTGAAGAAGCCATGGAGCTAGAGCAGAGTGAACAGGAAGAGAAGGTGGTTGAAGAAAATGAAGGGGAGAATGTCCCTGAGAAGCCAGTAGAACCTGACCAAAGACCTGAGACATGTGAAAATGCTGACCAAGTGACTAAACCTGTTTCTTTCTTACCCCAAAATAAAGAGGAGCTGGAGTGTCTCATTAAACACATTCAAGATACAGTTACAGTCAACATCTTGCCTAAATTGCACCGGTGTATTGTTGCAAAGGTGAGGAGCTGGCACTGGTCTTTTGCAGGCCTGTGCTACTGCTATGAATGTTGGGGTGCTACTTCAGAGCCCAGTAGAAATGCAGCACATAAAAACGATGAAACTGGAGAGAGACCACCTGAAAGCACAAAAGAGGCTTCATAGCCTTGTTGTGTCTTGGAGATTACTGACAGACCCTCTGATCAGTGTGAGTGTGGAATCTTTAATTCCCTGCTGAGAACTGGCTTGAACCACACAAGTGAAATGATTGACAGTACAGCCTGTTGAAAAGTTCTCAGCCACTCACTAGCACCCAACTTACCTTCTGTATTGAAAACACATTCACCTCACCTGTCTTTTAGCTGTCTGGGTTTTTCCTGTAGTCAGCAGAAGATAGCAACTTCTCTTGTTGGCACCTTCTAGGGTTTGTGGAGAAAAAGCAAGGTTTGTTTATGTATATTGAAAGTGCATTGTGTCTTACTCTCTTAAAAAGGTTAAAAGGGATGAGGAGCACAAGCTTGTGAAGTCCAGCAGTGTGAATGATGATGAGGTAGTTCGTGTTCCGTTAGCTTTTGCCATGGTCAGGATGATGCAGTGTCTTCCTCAGGAAGTGATGGAAGCCAACCTGCCGAGGTATGTCCCATTGGAGCTCCTTAAATGCTGTTCATTGTACTGGTAATAAGTGCAGGCACCTCTCTTGGGCTGTGGTTATGTATAAGGCTAAGTCCAAGAGGGGCATCCTAACAGTCCTTAAATACTGTGTTTTTTGGAAATTTGTTTGCCCACTGACATTCCTCTCTGTCAGCATTTGACTTCTGGAAAGCTGAGTTTGAGAACTTCATGAATCTTTAAGAGCAGAGCTGTTGAGTAAGGTGCAGAGGTAGGTGTGGCAGAGCTGGGGAGAGAATAACGTAGAGAAAGAAAGCGCAATTGGTAAAATGTCTTGAAGGACATTAGGTGTGTGTATGGCTACAAAGCCTTTTTGTGAGGCTGCTTTGAGTGTAGCTCTGGCTGTGAAACAGCCCTGAGAAGCAGCCTCCTTAGCTAGCAGTGTAACTAGTTCTGCTCTGTTCAGGGATGAGCTAAGCTCTCTATCTCTGTTTCCAGCATCCTGCTGAAAGTCTGCACGTTCCTGAGGAACAGATTTCAGGAAATACGGGACATTGCCCGTAACACCCTCACTAAAATCATGGAAGTGTTGGGAGTGCAGTACCTTCAGTACATCTTAAAAGAGTTGCAGTCCACTCTTGTCCATGGGTACCAGGTAATGCTGAAATTCTCCTTCTCTGCTCTCTTTAGTTTTTTTTCATGAGTTAGGAGGAGAACCAAAGGGAAATTACTACTGAAATTGTTTTGCACTGGTAGAATAGCTTGATATAATACAACTAGATCCTGTTCTAGTGTCTACATTAGTCTTTGTTACACCAAGTGTCAAATGAGGTTCTGTACTCAAAGAATTGAAGTCTAAGCAGGGGAGAAGAGAGGATCTCCATTTTCCTGGTGAAGAGTTGAGTTATATAAGTGAGAGATGAATTTCTGGTTCCAGTAAGATTAATGGAAGTCTTTCCAGTCAGGTCACTAGGGCAAAGCATCATCTGAAGTGAGTTCCTTGTGGGAACTCTGCACAGACAGTATGTGGTGATGCCAACTGAAGTCGTGCTTCCTAGATCCAGAGCCAAGCCTCTGACTATTAATTTGTCTTTCCTCTTTCTGCTGTGGTTTGGGTTAAGAATGATTTCCTGTGTGAATTACCACAGTGGAATAACGTGAGCTTCTTGCTGCTCTTAAGAGTGAAAGCAAGAATTAGCACTGCCTAAAAATATCAGTAGGAGCAGTGGGGATGGAAGAGATTCCAGCCTTCCTGCAAGTATGTGGAGAAACAGGGATGGGGTCCTCTTCCTGCTGCCAGTACATGGAGTCTCATCCTCCTGGTGATTTTTCTTTTTCTTTTTTCCTGTAACAAGAATTCAAGTGCAATGTGTGAGTTGTGACGTCTCTGCTATGGGAGGTCTCCCCATCCAGTATTATTAAAGAGGTCTGTGCAGGGGTTTGGATACGTGACCTGTTGTCTTTTTGTCTAGCTTCATGTGCTGACTTTCACTGTGAACCTGTTGCTGAAGGGCCTTACTGCCAGGCTGAGTGCTGGTGATTTGGATCCCTGCTTAGATATCCTGATTGAGGTAAAAGCTATTCAAGATTGAAGGAAAGAGCATCATGAAGTGCCTGGGGTGGATTCTGGGAGAAGGTGGTTTTGTGTGGATTGTCTCAGATTTGGTGGCAAACGGGACTCATTGTGTGTGTACTGCAAAGGAAGGAGATTTCTTTTCTGCTGAGGCATCAGCAGACCACTTATAAAGCAGCGAAGTATCTCTGAGGCTATATCCTGAGCCCTGTGTCCCGAGAGGGAATGGATTCAAGAATAAGATACCTAACTATGTCTCCCTGTATTCCAAATAGCTCAGCAAGTCAGCAGACATCTGGTCAGTGCGGTCCACAGAGCCCAGGAGCTCAGCTGGCTGCCCAGATAAAGTATATTTGGATGCCTTGGTCTGGCTGCAGTCCTACCCCTGTCACAGCAGCACAGAGGGGTGTGAGAACAACATCCCTATCTGGTGTGCTCAAACTGGGGTGTTTTATGTTGGCAAAGTAAAGGTAGACTTGATTTGTGGGGAAACCTGCAGGATTGTTTTTTTCTGTCAGTGGAGAAAAATAGTGGTGTTGTGCTGCTACTGGAGAAATCTGACTCTGCTATATGCTCCTCTCATTCACTTTTCTTTCCTGATTTCCAAAGATTTTCAACCAAGAATTGTTTGGAAATTTAGCTGAAGAAAAGGAAGTGAAGGGAATTGTCTCCAAGGTCATGGAAGCACGCAAGAACAAGAGTTACGATTCCTATGAAATTCTTGGGAAGTTCATAGGGAAGGGCCAGGTGATGAAACTTATCCTGCCACTGAAAGAGGTAAGGAAACTCAGCCAGAGTCTTTCTTAACTTTGAGCACTCTCAATTCTGTATGATCTAAAAGAAACTCAGGAGCCCTTGGGTGGCTACTGTGAAATTACCTTCATAATCCTGATTTGGTTTCCCATTTTTCTTTTGGAAAGCAGTATACACACACCTCATAAAATGAGACTTTACTATCGATGTCCAGTGCAGAAAATTGTGTTCTGAGGAGCTTTCAGTTCCTGCTAGAGAGGAAATATCCCACTATGAATTCATGTCCTCTCCCTCTGCCAACTTTCGTTTCTGCTGGAGCTCTGAAGTCCTGCAAGGCTGCTCCATTGTTTTATCTCTTGTGCATGAAGGAAGTGACACCAAAATATATTCAGGCTCTGTCCATGTGCAACAACTACCTTTTCAGAGATGCAGTTTATTTAGTACAGTGCAAGCTCATGCAGACATCGATCCCTGGTTTGATCTTGAGCTCTGGAGCGTCCTGGTGGCAACAGGTGAACTGTCTGGAGGCTGAGGAGAGGCTGTAGAGAAGGGGAAGGATGCTGGGGCAGAGCTGAGGTGGCAGGATGCTGTTCATGTAGAGAGCTGGACATTTACAGCAGCATGAGATGAGGGAGGAATTGCTCCAGCTTTTCCATGATTTCTGAATACAGACAGCAGTTCATTGCCCTCATGCTCTTGCCCCTCTCTATTATATTAACCCCTCTCTATTATATTCCAAA
>NW_008605753.1:0-9928 GCF_000691845.1 Merops nubicus
ATATTGTAATATTATATATTATATATAAATTTCCATTTACCAAACAAAAATCTGTTTTCTAAAGATAATCTACAGGCTTCTTTTAAGAGGGTTTAAAAATAGTTAGCTAACTGAGCAGCAAACTGGCTACAAATAAGTACCTAAAATAAAAATGCTGTCAATGAAAACCCAAGTACATTAACAGAACAATTAATTACAATTAACAGTACAAGAAGGTTCATTTTCATAAATTACCTACAACACAGGCTAGGATTAACATGAACTCTACTTGTTTTCAACTTGAGATTAACTCCTTTTCAAGTGAAGGTGTTAGAAACTGAGCATGAAAATTGTAAATACTGCTTTGTCTTTATAGAAGAAGTAAGACCACGTTTCTGTAATTCCTAGACCTAGAATGCAAGTTTTAACCAGCTAATAAAGCACAGGTCTCTTCTTAGCCTCTATGATCTACCTCCAAATGTACAGAGGTAGAATCTGTATGCAGCATTTCCAAGTGCAGTTTGTTCAGAGTATGTGCACTTGAGTATTCTCATGATATGCTGATTACAAGTATCACATTACTTTAGCAGAACACTGACCGTTACTGACACCAGACACAGCACTGACCAAAAATCTTATTAGATTAATTACGTCAGAACTAAATCAAACACCACTTCTAATGTTATTTGCATGTAATTTGCTAATTCTATTTGAGGAGTTCAAACTACTTTACAAAAACTATCTTTTAGCCTAACACCATGCTTGGGAAGAAGCCAGTTATTATTTTCTTCATGTAAATTATAAATGCCATAAAAAAAAAATAAATTAGTTGCCCAAAACCACTTGGTTAAACCATGACACCATCTAAGAATGAAAGCCAAGAAAACTATTTCTAGATAGTAAAAGATGAAGAAAAGTGACAGGTTTGAGTTACCAATCAGATGACTATTCACATAACGCTCATTCCCAAGACTAGAAGTATCTTAATAAAGAGGTCTTATAATACTTTGGAAACCAATATGTACAAAATACACCTTTTTGTTAAAACACACATAGCAGCACATAAATGTCGGAGCTGTAAGAATGACTTCTGAAATGGAGAACTCAAGTACCTTTGAGAAGAATAAAATCATACAACTTCTCAGGAATATACAACAGCAGCAGCAGCATTCTCATCTAGTGCAGGGGCAGACCTTAAAAATTTTCATGATTTCAACTACCCATTGAATTATCTCATATCTCATGGTCAAGACATCATTACAGGGCAGCTAAGATAAAATTCAGTCACCTGTTCTTTTGAACCACTCCTTTTGGAATACTATCTGCTAGGTTCTCTCTTTTAATAAACTATCACTATTTCTACAAAACAGAGCAAGCTCAAAATAGGTATATATCAAATGAAGCTGGAATCAGAAAGCACAATAAGATAAAATAAAGTATACCTGTGTAATTAGAGAACAAGAAAAGAAGACATTCCAAACTCATCCCAATAAACCAAATAATCCTTCCCTCCCCACCCCTCCCCCTTAATTTTGGTTATAAACCTTTTTTGTGCTTGCAATCACTTATGTCATTATTACATATTGAAATGTGCAACTTAATATCTTTTTTTTTTTAATACTCTATTTGAAGCAGTTAAAGTCTAAAGTATAAATTTCCAACTCAGTAAAATTCAGTAACAACTTCCCATAACAACAGAGTTGTGAGTATCTTAAAGTGCAATACTAACCTTATTTTACACAGTCATACATATATTTGTGAAATTTTACTTTATCAGTTTAGTGGGGTTTTTTATACATGCTGCTACCAATTGAGAAAAGATTGCTATCCTGGACTAACCAAATCTAAGTCAACATGACACCACCACTTAGAGAGAGAAAAGATGCACTGTTCGTTAAACAACAAAACACCTTTGCCATTTGATAAATGTAGACATTAAAGGTTTTCACAGCATGACAACTGAAGGAATAAATGCTCTCTCTTACCTCAATATTTGCTATTATATGACTGAAAAAATATTTAAATATTACATTGCAATTTTCTTTAAGCCAGTATGAAAATTCTAAGTTTTATTATAATTTAGAATAAACCTAAGCCCCTTGTAACTAGCTCTATTACAGAGATGACAGAACGATTTCAATTTTATGTTGCTGTTTTTGGCAGTAAATGGAAAATGGCAGATTTTTAGATGGTTATTTCATAATATCACTGAAACAGTTGTGTTGAAAACTTGGCAGTAGGAATAATTAAATTTATGTGACAATTTTTTCATCAGTAATACACTTGAAAATTTTAATAAATCATTAACTTAACAGACACTGGAGAAGCTCCCAGTGTAAGAGTTGGCAAAGATAATTTAAAAATAACAGAGGCAGTGGAAATGGAAGAGAAAATACGTATAATTTATTCTATGTGATTAATAGGTATACTTAGTAGAGTATGATAGTAGAGACTGATAGTGACCAACACGGTAATAAAACACATCAAACAAAGTAAGATTTTCAGAAGAAAGTTTGAAGCCAACATAATCCAAATACCCAAACCATAAATATATCTGCTCTGTAGGGTACTCTGCGGGGAAGGAAGACGCAGAAGAGTCAGGAACAAAGGAGTGAGGTTGAGCCTGGGAAGAAAGGGGACTCAGGGGAAGGTGATTTTAGTTTTGTATTTGCTTTTCTCCATCCTACTGTATTTTTAATCGGTAACGAACACAATCAGTTTTCCCCAAGTTCACTGAATCACAGAATGTTAGGGGTTGGAAGGGGCCTCTGGAGATCATCGAGTCCAAACCCCCTGCCAGAGCAGGACCATCTAGTCTAGGGCAGGTCACACAGGAACACATCCAGACGGGTCTTAAAAGTCTCCAAGGAAGGAGACTCCCCAACCTCCCTGGGGAGCCTGTTCCAGTGCTCTGGAACCCTTCCAGTAAAGAAGTTCTTCCTCATGTTGAGGTGGAACTTCCTGTGCTCCAGCTTGTGACCATTGCCCTGTGTTGTCTCTTTTGCCCAAGACTCTAACTGGTAGCTGATCTCTGTGTCTATTTCAATCCAGGAGCTTTTCTGTCTTGTTTTCTCCCCCTTTCCTGTTCTAGAGGGGCAGTGAAAGACCAGCTGCTTGGGCATCTGGCACCAGCCATGCTCAACCCATCACAGTGCACATGCACACACATATAACACATGTGCATGTGCACCAAGATAGCCACAAATTACCTGGAAGAGCAACAGTCTCAATTATACAGTAAGTATTCTTTTATTGCACAAACCAAATAATTTATTCTTCAATATCTCAGAAAATAACATGTCAATCCAATACCTCATTAGCAGGAAGGAGGCCTACACAAACACAAAACCACACCCTACCCATGCTGCCTCCCCTATCCATGCCCTCCCATCACTCCCTATCCCTAGGCTATAGAAAAGCTATGTATTGCTGCAGAAGCCTAAAATTACAAAGCGTTTTTTTACTCCTTTTAGTCCCCTTATCAAATTCAGATACTTTAGGCATACAGGAATTCATTGCTATCCTTTCAGCAGATGGTGGCCATCACTGATAAGCACAACCCACAGTTTTTTGTCCATCCTCTGCACTCCGGTGTCTGCAGTAATGGACAGGCCAGCTATCATAAATGCAGTACAGCTGCAGCATCCACACAGCAACTCAATCACAAACAAAAAACCTAGAAGTAACACAGAATCCAGAATACACCTGTGTACTCAGTAACACCTCAAACATACACTGGATTTAAGCAATTAAAAAAATTGCAATATCCTCTACCTACTGGTTACCCAACTTTATTGGCTTCCTCTCCCAAATGCTGTTGTTTTTATTACACTCAGCCTGCACTGTCAAAACTCCTAGTCTTTTAAGCTGGCCCAATTACACTCTGCACTGCAGAGGCCTCTATAATAATGCTGAAAGCATTCAGATGGATGACTTTGAGAACAGGTCAGGATATACTGTCTGCACAAATACAGCATTATATCTACAAAATCAAACCTAACTGCTCAGGAACTGATGTAAAATAGACATTATACTGGAAACATAGATTAATTCTACCAAATATGGACAATCACATGCACTTGGGCTTCACAAGGAATAACATTAGCTATTACAATTCCTGATAATTAATTACGGTGTAAGAACTAATGTACATTCATTCAAACGTCAGTTCACTATAGCTGGATTTAGTGTAACACAAACCTGCAACACCATAATGTCATTCTCCCTGTATCTCTCTGTAAGGATACAGACTGTTAACTGAACTTGCAACATAAAAGCACCTTAAAACCAGGAAAAACTTCTTTGCATAGGTGTATCACACAGTTTCAAAAAGCCATTTTTAAAATTTAAAATCTCAAACAAAAATATTTAAAAGAAAAAATTAGATACAGTACAACAGCTCACAATTCAGAAAGAGCTCAAATAATCTTTTCCACCTTATAAACACAATAGTGTAAGATGGAAGAAAAACAATTATACTTGCTAAAACTTTATATATTTACATTTCTTATAGATGAAAAACACTGCCAGTACAGTTCAACAATAAGTATCACTAACTTAAATATAAACCAATCTCCTCCTGACTGTTTCCTTTACAGATGCCATGGAGAAGTAAAGATATTTGACATTTGTAACAGTGCTCTGAAATATGCTGAAGGACTTTCTTCTGCCAGGTGTAGCTGCATTTGACAGTAAAAATATAGAACCACCTGGAATATATAAGTATTATGGATAATTTAATCTAGCTCTTTTCGGAAAAAAATCTTTTAAAAGAGGCCTCTCAAACCCAGTTACTGAAGGTACCCTGAGCATTTTACCTAATATATTTAATATTTAATTTCCTTGAGGAAATTAAAAGGCACATTTATTCAAAATACTTCCTGTTAGAGTATGCTCAGGCACAATGGTCAATTTTAAAAAGAAGTAAGGTTAAATAAGGTGCCAAAAAATTAATTTTTAAAAATAGTTTAAGAAATTTATATTTCTGATGACATCCTATTTTAATACTTCCAGAGTTTCCTTGATATTATAGGTAAATAAAGATGGATGTTTTATTTCTCATAAGCAAAACCCAAAATGAACTCTCCCTATTACATCCTTTCTCTCCACCCAGACAAGAAGACAAAACCAGTATTTTTAAACTAACATTTCAAGCTTCTTTATCACTGATAAGACTGAAAAACAAAGTAATGTCATCCTTTTTACATGACATACTTCTAATGTTAACAATTCTAGGCATTAAACATTTTTATGAGCAGCCAACATGCTAATGAAATGATCTCCCACTACGGTGTTTCAAGACTATCAAATAAAAAACATTGTAAAGTGATAGAAAAGGGTTGCTTTCAGGTTAACACAGAACAGTTTCACTTCTTTAAGGGCTTATGGGTCAGCTCACAGGGCTAACAATAGTCTTTTTACATGTATATGCCCATTTTTAAGCAGAAGCAGGTAGGAAAAGTTAACCCTTTTCCCTTTTCAAATGCAACAATTTCCCCTGGTCAAAGCGCGTTAAATTGCTTAAGCACCTGTTTAGGGAAAATACATTTTTTTTAAGCTTTAATAGTAATAAAAATATTTACTTGCCCATTCAATGTCTATATTCTGTCACTGAACAGCCGTTGTCTGCAAGAAGGGATAAACTAATGCTTATTGATGGAAGAAGTCAGAAACAGGACTTATTTCCATTTTCTACTCTACAGAAGTGCTTAACAGTCCAACACCCACTCAGACCTCCTGAGTATGTGGCTACTGGATCACCACTGAGGTGAAAGTAGAGCATGTGCACATGCAAACATGTTTTCCCTGTATTTAATCACACTGCTTTGTGTGTGTGTTCACAGACATGCAAGAAGCTCTCACACTTGTTTTCCAAAACCAAGGTGCGGCTTAGCTCTTGTAGTAGTTAGGGCTGTTCATTATTTGTAATTACTTCTAAATAAGAATCTCATTCTAACAGAATTTAGAACTTCCATTTAAGAAACCCATCAGAATAAATGATGCTCTTTGGGGAAAGTATACTCTTCTCAAATGTGAAAATATTAAGGATAATTTGCAGCCTCAGAAAAATTCTGTTCAGTAGTAGCTGATGTTTTCTCAGTGTGATATTGTCAATTTCATTAGTTTTATCTCTGTCTTAAGAACAAGAAGCTCTAAATGCCTTCCCACAAGAAACAGTCATTATTCAAAGCTGCAAAGAGAAGAAACATGAGGGGCTGTATTTGCTGCCTAAAATGTGAACAGCTGCTGGAGTGCTTTGCGTATACAGAGAAATTGAACTGTAAAGCAAGATGATTAACTAAACTCTCTGTAGAGATAACTAGTCCAGAAGAACTGAAATCCATTTTTCTTGAATATAAATTGCAAAAATAGTTCTTAAGCTTTGTTACTGCTTTCATCATCTCTGAAAAAAGACTGTCTTAACAAGTTTCCCCTCTAAAATCTGAGGCACAATGTTTCTTAAAGTTCCTACCTACTGAAGACACTTCCAGGGCTGTAAGAGTTGGCAGACGTGTAACAAGCCATTATCAATAAAACCAAAGTTTTGCAATTTTTTTTTTGCAGGCCTTTTTTTCCTATCAGTAGCTGCATCATAACATTGGAAGCTTTATGGCTCTGAATTTTCTGCTCTAATCTGCTCTTGGCTTTGGTAGTACCTTAAACTTATTCTGCCCAGATGTCTCTTTCTGTCACTCTTTTCACTTTAGAAGTTGTTAGCCATTGTTGTCCTCCTTAGCATACATGATTCTTCACAAAAGATATGGTTGCTTATAGCGATGGTCACAAATTAAAAGGAAGAAAAGTGACTTAAGAGCAACAGAAATACTTTGTAGTTCTCACTTGAGAACTGCTGCTATAACATAAATAATATTTTATGGCCTTAAAGATTGGCAAGGAGGGCGAAGAAGAACCCACAAAAGTGTTCCCCACTAATACAAAACAAGTTCAAGAAGCAGGCAAAAATATATCAGAAGACGTGCTGATGCAGCACCAAACTGCTCGATCTGGGTTTATGCAATAAGAAGTCTGGATAACCTAGATGCATATGATAGCTGAAGTGCAACTAGCTCAAAATCAATGAATCACTGTTTTTACAGGAATATTCTAACTGTCCATTAACTAACTCTTGCCTTTTGTTCAGTTTTAAACTGTTTCCCTTGCCAAATTAAAGTGTGCTCATGTCTTAAAAATGGTTCATATTAACTGGATTGTTCTAAATAGAGAGATGATTAGCTGAAAGGGTATCGCAGACAGCAAATTACCTGTAAAATGTGGCTTTTCTGTGCAATAATTTGTTTCTGCATGTTAAAAAGTGTTGTCTACAGGATCCTAACATTTAAAGGTACCATCCTATAGAGACACTACAACAGAATACAATCCAGGTTTATTTCTTTAATTCTATGTAACGTGTCATTTCGTAGCTTTTGAAACCCCACCCGTAAGTTCATATGCTTTCTTTAACACTGTACTTACCTAAATATCATCAAGCTAAAGTTTAGCAGAATGCATGTGAAACAAAGGTGATATAATATTACAACAGAAATTTTGGAAAATAATTTCAAATTACTCAATAGCCCAACTTTACAACATTCAGCTCCAGAAGTCAAAATTTAATCAGACCTTCCACGAAGTAACAATACAATGGACGGAATATTGTAAAAATAACTCAGAACTATCCATGATGCTGGAAAACAAGGAGTAGTATTTTTACAATAGCTTATTATCATGAATATTTTCATAAAGAGAGAGGAAAAAATTCACAGGTCTTACTGGAGCAAAGCTGCTACTTTTTAATACTTTGTAATAAAAAATAACAGAAAATTAAAAAGGTACAGATTTCACCATTAAAATCAGATTTTTATTTTGCTTCTCATTAACCATTTTATAAGTCTTTGAGAAAGAATTCCTAGGTAGAAAAAAAATCTCAAACTTCTGTATCTATACTTATGGGAAAGGCATTTGATACCAGTAACTCTTCTCAAGAGTATAAAAATAAAACTTTAATTTAATGTTACAAAATTATTGGGGCCACAGTGAAGAACTATGTATAAAAAATAGAACTTAATTGTTAGAAAGTTCTAAGAATATTTTAAGATTAATCAGCTTCTTCATTCACTCAGAGACGTCGATCTACTCAGCTCTTATGTTCTGTATGTGCAGTTTACACATCAAGAGGATAAACCAGCTGCTACAGTAGAGATGACAACAAACACTGATTTCTGTCATCTTTTTAGTTAATTATGTCACATTCCAAATTTGAATAATAGCAAGGATATTATACTTACGGACACAGTAGTAACAGAGCAGTTTGTAAATACTTTGGCTGCAATTTATTTTTGTTATTTCTTTAAATGTTTTATTACTATTAAACTAAAAAGCTTTTTACTTATATAACTTCTGTATTGAATCTCGATAGCTTTTATAATACCACTGTTAAACATAACTAGCATTTTTCTAATTGCTTTTATTAAAAGTACTCAGTTTCCTTAAATTCTCTTAAAATTTATGGCAACTATGAAAACATTTATGAAAAGAACTCAATTGATGAAGCCATTTCTCAAAAGTGAACCACCTCATCAGAGCAGGGTTTGCCAGAATAACTGTACCTCTGTACTGAGCAGTCATGGATTTTACTGAATTAGCCTGTTGATAAGACCTAAAATGTAAAAATAAACTTGCCAAGGGTGCCCTTGATCCTCTCATCCAGATCATTGCTAAATACATTCAAGAGAACAGGTGCTAATATTGCGCTCTGGGGAACACCATTTGTGACCAGCCACCAACTGGATTTAACTCCATTCACCATTACTCCAGGCCCAGCCATCCAGCCTTTTTTTTATCCAGTGAAGCATATACTCATCCAAGCCACAAGCAGCCAGTTTCTCCAGGAGGTTGTTGTGAGAAATACTGTTGAAAGCTTTACTGAAGTCCATGCAGACAACATCCAAAGCTTTTCCTTCACCCACTAAACAGGATAATACCCTCATTCCAACCGAAATACTCTGGAACTAGATTAAACCAGTGTGAAATACAGACACACACAAATAACAAGAGTTAATTAAGATACTCCTCCCCTTACAGGCAAGCTTTTAAAGTATATTGCATCTATATATATATCAGAATCCACAGATATTCATTATCAGAATTGTCATTCAAACTAATTGTCAAATACAGAGATTGTGTAATTCCCAACAATGTTTTTTATCATAAGTAATGTGTCAGAGCACATCCGAGCTGACAGTTGTTAATGATTCAAATACATAAGAAATATGAAATAAATTGAGAACTGAGCATGTGTCTTTACGTGTCTTTGTTAGTATTAACAAGTAAACACTAGTCTATACCTATCTCAAAAAGAACCATGTGCCTACCTACTACTCACAGAGAACTGGCACCATTGAAGGTAGGGACTTGCCAAGTGTTCCGCTTGTTATTTTTAACCTTCCATGCTTATTTTTTCAAGTTGTCTTACAAATCCTGGCTAAGGAAGAAGACCACAATTGTTTCTATATTTAAAATGTTTATCTAGCTAGCTCCAAAAGGCCAACTTTTCTAGAGACCTGTGAATAAGTGAATTCAAGTTACATATAATGTTGCTCCACAAAAATTATTCAACGTTACAGTCCACGAAAGTGTTTATAAGCCAAATGAGCTTTAAAGAGCCCAAAATCTTCTCTGTCTGCTCTAACCTGAAGAATTAGTAGCTACAATATTACCAGCTTTTATGATGCACAAACTTTTAATGTTTATTCACTGTCTAGCAAAATCTGCTAAGCAGTTTCATCCTGTAAAACAGTGCAATGAAATGTATCTATTTCTCGGGCCTTTTATGTAAAGTGTTTGGTGACTGACAAAGCTAACAGCCATCTTACCATTGGACCATATATTTCCTTCAGGGATAGCTACTGCAGCTGAGATGACAGCAATACCACTTCAACGTTCCCATCAT
>NW_008605753.1:9985-20667 GCF_000691845.1 Merops nubicus
TCATTAAAACAGGACAGAGTGTAATTCCAAGGGCAACAGCTGGCGAGAGAAATTATCTTCCCTGGAATTACACTGGCAATAGGAAGTGGTGACCTTCAGCCTGCATATTTATAAAGATCTCAGATTTCATTTTAAAACCAGTATATTCCAGTCTCAAGGAAGCTGCACAGAGAAAACATGGAGAAGTAAAACAAAAAATATTGTAAATAAGGTAAGAAGACACTGAGAAGCTGAAATCTAAGGGCAAAATGGAAATGCACTCCAAAAACCTGTGCTTAGTTTAGTTGAAGTTACTGGACGGTATGCTTTTCCACAGAGTACTTTTAGTGGTGGAATCAAGCATTTAGAAGTTCATAATTAGTATATGATATATAATAATTATGAAAATATAAGTCCAGGTGTCTGAGAAATTTGGTTTCTGAGAAAGGGAAGCTCAGGTTTCTAATACTGATATGGTAAGATTAATTTCCACAAGGAGAAAGACAGCAGATATGCTTTTCTGTGATGATTGATACTATCATTTTGCTGCTGTGTAGTCACTTAAATAATGTAATAAGTTTAATTAATTAATTCAATTAATAATCTACTAAAAACAGATACCTATCAGTCTGTACAGCTTGAAAAGCACCAGTTACCTGTCAACAAAACATTTAAAACACACCATGACGTAGTTCCTTCTATTAAAGAGCACTTTTAAAAATTACGCTAATAGCCTAAGCCAAAAACATTAATAAAAAAAGTGGTGGAAAGAAAGAGGCAGAAAAGAAGCCTTTAACACAGAAAGCAAGACAGTGCTAACACCATACTGACAGGCTTCTCTCTTTCATCTTTGATAGGGCACAGCTTTAGCCAGTGGAGCCAGACAGTTTGCTTCAAAGTGCCCAGTAGCTGTCACCAAAGACTTTCTGGGTCAATGAATTATATTCAGTGCAGTGAAACAAGGATGTGCATGGAAATGAAACAAAAGTACAGGATTTTCTAGATAGCAACACATCTTAGCACAAAGATAACAGTCCAGTAAGGTCTTGAAAAGGCTGAAGAAAAGATTTCAAATGGCAACTTTTGACCTAACGCAAGATAGCTCTGAACTAAATTACTGCTTGGCTCTTCTAGACTTTGAGCAGAACAAAGTAACTTAATTTCAGATGCAGTGCTGACATATGCAGTACACCTCCTTTTTTGATGTCTCATGAATAAGGGAACAGTTCCCCTATGGCAGTTATCTAAAGAGCATAACCTCCTCATCTTTTCAAAATGTCCGTTGTTCAGTTCTTAACCTCAAAACCCAAGTGTGTTTTTAACTGGATAATTCTCTAATACTCTGGATTTCAAACTTGCCATGCCACTTGGACATAGCTCCTTTCATACATTGGATTAACATGTAAAGAAAACATTTAAATAAGGTAGTATACTGAAGAATACTGAATCTACCATTCCCTCTATTAATCAGAGACTAATTAATTAGCCTGAAAAGGAACAATGGAATAAATTAAATGGAACAGTTTCATACAGAGTCACTCAAATTCAAAGCATAGTATAGGCTACTATTTCATTGCAGATTCTCTTTCATTGCCTTATGCACTTCCACACTGCTTAAAATTTCTTAGCATAAATCAGGTCCTATTTTGTTTCTGGGTAAAAGAGTAAAGATTAATTAGAACTTTTATCTTAATTCACCAGTATTTGATGCGTAACTTGGTAGAACTAAAGAAGAAGTGGGAAATGGAGTAACATGGCAAGACCAGCTTTAGAGTTAAGTTTTACAAAAAGGACCTGTTTCTCTTCTTTCTTTGTTAGTCTGACCACAGCTATGGTATCTCATAAACATGTGACTATGGTTAAGTTTTGGGGGAAAGATTATTTCATAATCTTGTCTATTTCAATAAAGAAAATTATAACATTCACAGACACAAAAAAAAAAAAAAAAGAAAAAAATGTTGCAACCTGTATCACTTACTTAATACAACGGATTACTATCGGACATACAATTGCAAGTGACACCAAAATACATTTAACATACTCATCCTTCGTAATGTTTCTCTGTGTCCTTCCAAAAGTCACCAAAGCCTTCAAGTAATTAAAATGTCCAACTTCAAGCATATGAGCAGACTTGCCAGCAGTGTTCAATTCCATCATGCCTAAGTGTATTTAAAAAGCCTGCTGTGTACGTGTCTTTGGTATCTAGAATTAAATTCTGTCTTGGAGTGAGCTCAGGTTTTGCTCTCAGCTCCACAGTTGGACTCCATTCCTGCAATTCCAGATTTTAGGCATGTGCTCTGATCATGTTTTAAAAAACTAAATTAAAAAAAAAAATGTAGAGTTGTAAGCATGACATGAAATTGACTATTAAAACTATTAGTGCCAAGGTACATTTGCCTCTCTGAAATACAGGACATTGAACTCTTAGTTAACTATAAAAGAAAAGCTTCAAATAGCAAATATTCTAACACGAATACTATATGTTTGTGCCCATATTTCTTAAACAACACTTCCAAACTTATCTTCTCTTTCTCTTTTGTCCACGTAGTGTACAGTGTTGTGATAAATAGTATTTAAGCAATGTGCACATGAAGATGGTGTGACAGATTCTACAAGAAAAAGGGGTGTTATAAACCCTCAAAAGTTCATTGCAATTTTGCATGGTTTTTTCTTCTATGAACACTTCTTTTTCATACATAATTTTCTGAAGGACAGTGTTTACATAAGAAAAATGTCCATATAAAAAAAAACTCCACACAAATAAACAAGAAAATATAAAAAGTAATCTTTGCAACCATCCAGGTACTGTAAATAGAAACACTTGCAAAAACATCAGTTGATTAGTTTTGATCCCTCACTGTATGCTGGTAAAGGAACTACTGAAAAAGACTAATATGCCCCCAAAAATAAGTAAGTATCACACAATACCAGAAATACTACACAAGATTCATTAAATGCATTCATTATGCGATATATAGTGTAGCAATTATCTTACTAGCAGCTTCTGTGCCCGCAGTACTGCTCCTTGTAATCTCCATCAGAAATACCATTTAAAATTTGTCCGACTATTGAGAATAAAAGCATGTACTACTCAGCAATACACTGAGTGGGTGCAGTTGATGGCTTTGTAAATGAATGTCTCAAAAGTAATTTTTGCATTTCATCTAATGTGCTTCCATCAAAATTACCTTTATCTTATTCTAATTACTCCTGAGTGTTTTTTCATTCTACAGATGTAAAAAAAGAATACTTCTGGGAAACATAAAGAATTGACTTGCAGATCTTTAAAGTAAAAAAAGAAATATTAAAAAAAAAAAAAATCAACAAAACAAACACTTGCTTTCCCTAGGAAAAAGAAACAGTAATACATCAAAATACCACACAAATCAGTTTGCTAATCATGGAATAAAATGTAGATTGTGTGTGTACTGTATAAAATGTGTTTATTGTCAATGCTTTCCTAGAAGTGTGAAAACGAAATTTTAAAAAATTAGAATTCGTACAGAAAGTATCTTCTCATCTCATTCTTAAAAATCAAACCGAGCATAGTCTGTGAGGCTCAGTTTTTGCATTTAAAGATGCAGAAAGCAAAATCTATGCAGTTTAAGGAAAAATGCAAAAGCAACTGATTTACTCTCATTCTCTTAAAAGTACACTGTAAGATTTTTAATTAATTTAACCTAAAAGCCTGATGCTGTATTTTCTATAGCCAGTGCAGTAGTTTGAGGGAGAGGAAATTCTAAAATACTTTCAGAATTCAGTACGTGAATAGGCATTGCAGTTCATAAGTGATCTACAGGTTTGCACAAAGGTTGTGTCCCTTACAAGTGAAAACAGTGAAAGGATACAAGTAACCTCATTATTACGAATAAGAAGGTACATTTCAGGTATTCAAAAAATCTAACAGTCCATGAAGATCTGTTACAGGAAGCTACTAATTCAATTAATCAGTTTTGTGCTAGTCTTGCATTAGGGCAACCATGTTTCATGTGGGAACTTAAATACAGATTTAAAGGCCTTGAGCATGCAACATCCATGGAGTCAGAGTTTGTCTGAATCAACAGGACTGGCCTGAAGAAATTGTTTCTTTATTTAGACCTAACTTAACAACAATGTATTATCTGTACCAAAACCAAACCAACAAACTCCTCTGCGCACTTTAACCTGTTCATAGATAATTTGCTACAGCGATGAATATATGCCAGTTAAAGACTGAAAAGTGTGTAGTGGCAGAGTGATAAAACTAGTGAAACAGTCAAGGAGCCCCAATAAATGCATTCCTTGCTGGCTGCAACACACAGCAGGTTGCAGTGCATTTTACACTGGCTTGAGCCCAGGCTGGTTTAGCCTCCCCATATGTGTTCAATCCCCCCTTCCACCAGCAACTGTGAAAGTTACTTCTCTGGACACCCCAATGTCAGAGGCTTCCCTTACTCTAAGTGTATATTAACTAAGTATATATTTACAGTATATATTAACTGTTGAACCAGGGTGCACATTCAATTTCCATGGTTATATTAAAAGCTAGTTGTTGTACTCCATTATTTTAAACTTAGAAATCAGGTAAACTGAATTATATGAGAAAACTTTTAATTTCTTTACTACCAGTCAATTTGCTAAATAAATTTATATCCTTCATTTTCTCTCTGAAAAGATACTTACAGAGTGTTCCATTTTCCTGCAGATATGGAACAAGTGATATTTCAGTTCTCTTCAACAAAGCAGTACAACTTTCTAAAAGCCCAAATATGTTTCTTAATGCTATAAAAACCACTGCTGGCATGTGGCCCAGCCTCTGACTAGCATATCTGTTTTGTTCACTGTTTTGGGACAGTTATCTCCAGCAATGGTGTAGTACATACAATTTTTACAAGCTATTTGCTCATAATGAAGATGCTTCAGTCTGCAAGGCCACACTCAATCTCATTTAAAAATATATTTTTTTGCGCTTATGTGTCTAATAATCCTGACTTAATTCTATCATAACTGGAAATTGATAAAGGAGTGAAAACAAAAATATGGAGATTATACTTTTAAAATGCAGCCAAAAGCTATCCTCGGTGTCTTCTTAACATAATGGTAAGTGGGCAATAATAAAGACAGACCTCCCCACAATCACTTTTCCTTTACTACAAATATTTTGAAACATGAAGATTTACCTGTCCACTACACACTCACTAGTAGTCTCAATGCCCAAACCATCTCCTTGTCTTGACACCAAGTACAAGTGGAAGAGGTATTTTCAGAATTCTCTCAGTAATTTTCACAAAATAACATGTCATTATGACAAAAATAAAAAATAAGATGCACAAAGATTATCCCAAGATTACCATAGCAGGCATTCTATCCCTATAGATCACTATAGCAGGCATTAATTAAATTATTGCAAACAAAGTTTAGACCAGGTGCTAAATCTAGTGATGGGTAGACAATCTTGCCTCAGTCCAAACCATCACACTACCTAGATAAAATACTAAGCAAAAAGCAACTTCCATAAAAGTTATGAAAGCTTCTTGTATGAAAAAAGGCTGAGAGAGTTGAGTTGTTCAGCCTGGAGAAGAGGAGGCTCCAGGGAGACCTTATGGCAGTTTTTCAATACTTAAAGAGAGCCTACAAGAAAGACTGGGGAAAACAGGGCCTGTTGTAATAGGACAAAGAGTAATGATTTGAAGCTAAAGGAGAGTAGATATAGACTAAATATAAGGGAGACATTTTTTGCAGTGAGGATGGTTAAACTCTAGCAGAGGTTGCCCAGAGAGGTGGTAGATGCCCTGTCCCTGGAAACATTCAAAGTCAGGTTGGACACAGCTCTGAGCAACCTGATCTAGTTGAAGACATCCCTGCTCACTGCAGAGGGGTTGGACTAGATGACCTTTGGAGGTCCCTTCAAGCCTAAACTTTTTTATGATTCTATAATTCTATGATGTGAATATTTACCAAAACTCCCACATCTGAGATACTGACAGTCCACTGGTCTACAATCAAACTTTACGGAATGTCATAACCACAGGTATTTAAAATATAATGGTACTGTAACAAAACTGGCCAGATTACTATGTAAAGAATCTAAACACAGAATTAACAGCACAAACTCATAAGGTGCCTTGTTTAAATCAACAGGCATGGTTAACAACGATCTTATATTGCCCCTCTTCCACGCTGTTGCATACATGTCCGTGAGTGGGGTTGCACCCATACAAAAGTTTTATCAGGCCTACCTCCACAAATATTCACAGACACTAGCAGAAAAAGATGCAAGGTACTGGGCAACAGAACAGTCACTATTTGATGTAATACAGACACAGTCAAACCTCCAACAGTTCTCTTTTTTTCTGAAACATGCTTAGACATTTACTTTTATTTGTAGAACAAACCCAGATTTCAAAGGTTTTACAGTCACCACGAGATGAATTCTAATCCTCCCGACATCCTATCAAATAAATTAATCTCTACTAAGAATATGAAGGCTACTCCAAAGATGAAAGTGAAAGTAAATGTAATTCGCAAATCACATGAAGTGCTTTCATAAAAAGTGATTCGTAAAAAACAATAAACAACTGAAATTAACAATTCAGGTTTTAGTTCAGTAACAAAATATGGGCTTAAAATATACTCTGGAACTGATTCTTGACCGTGATTTGACTAGATATCAATAATGGTTTTGTCAGACTTAAAGTACAGACACACTATCATTTCACACTTCTCTAAGCAGAAAATAACAAGGAATCTTCTATCACTTCCCTCTGAAATTCCACAGTCATTGGGTTAGGAATATGGGCACACCTCTTTTCAGCATTTCCAGGATGACTTGGAGAATCATCAGTGCTCCTGTCATAGCTATTTCTACATGACGCCTGAGACAGCAGACAGGTTTTTTCAGTCATGTCTTGTGCAATGCACTCACCCCGAGACAACCAAAGCATTGAAGAGTAGCAGCAGCAAGGTTGCTGAAATGGGTCCCATTTAATTTAGAAATGTGATACACAGTTGCTATAGAGAAGAAATACTACCACTTATCTGAAGGAGGTGGTTTTGTGCTTACTTTGGTACTAGTTCTTAAAATTAGAGGCAGAGAATGCTGCTTCCAGGGTTGCAAGCCTTACTCGGTGTAGCAGAGGGTTTACATAATTCCCTCATGCTGCTTTGAGACCAGCAGCACTAACTCAGCTCTGCACCTCACAGAGACCAACACACAGGACATTAACTACAGTGGGGAAGTACAGGCAGGCACTTGCTTTGCTAGAAAAACAGCAGAGACCAACCACAATTCTCCCTAAGACCAGAAAAGCAGCAAAAGCTTTAGTTTTTTACAGCAGACTGCCATGTATTTTTGTTACAAGTTAACATGCCAGTGCTGATTTGATGCACTCATAGCCCTATGCATTGGCTTTCAGAGGAAATACCTGGCAGATTGTTCTCCAAGATGCAGCTACCTCCAGCCTGCCTTTTGTGCAGACTGCTTTCCTTTATGGAATATTCATGTTTACTTTAATAGGAAGCTCCAGCGTTTCCACACAGTTCTGTAAACAACCATCAAATCTGCTAAAAGTATCTACACATTGAATGAATCTCTACAGAATGGTTCAACGGAAGCTATGGACAAGAATGCTGCTGTTGTGTTGCATTAGGCACTTGAGCTTCACAGAAACTGCTCAAGATCCTGTTCCTCTGACTTGCAAGGCCAGTTTCACAGCCAGATCTGTGGGGCTGTTTAACAGGTACACCTGGAACAATCTTTAATGCATCATTTCAAACAACAACCTAACTGCTGAATTTTCCTTGCTAATGATCTCTTTGATCTCTTTGCCATACATCAGGTACGAGTTTGAAGGAGAAAGAACTATTTTGGGTTTTTCTTTTTAAAATGGTGAAGCCTGAGATTGGGCTTCATTGAACATAGGTTCTTTTGATAGTCATTCCCTCCACACCAGCAAATTCAGTCATTTCAGTGCTACATATTTCATATCTAAGCATCATATCTTCACCTACAAATGATATTAAATTATAAAAGCTGAATACTTCATTTAATAATTTTATTTTAGTCAATAAGTACACATGAAACAAGGAATCCAAGAGTAACATTCAAGATGCATGAGTTGGCTTGGCCATATTATAAAAAATCATTACATGTTTGAATTAATTATACATGTGTGTATATAGATGTACATGCAATATTATTAACAGTTCTTTAGAGAACACTATTTTGCTGCTTCTTCTATTTTATTGTAACTGTGAAACTGAATTTCAGTTGTGAAAATCTCACTTTCTCTGAAGGAAGCTGCAAAGCTCTCCTAGTAAGAGGATAAGGACATACATGTATCTACAATGTAAGGATTCCTTCTCATTTTCAAGCCACCTTCAGTAAATGTTCATGTGGCAAAACCTGGCTACAATAGAAAAATGCTGAAAACATGTTACCTTCTATAAACAGATGTCAAAGTCTGGAATTAAGGATTGAGTATGCCACTAAAGTCTGATTAAGCCACAAGCATCATTTGAGGTTATGTTCAGATCAAATTTCAGCATTCAATTTCTACATTATGTATATCTGTATATCTACAGTGTGTCTAATCCATCTACATAATACATTTAATTAACAGTAGATTCTTTCCTTTGATGCCCTCCTTTTAAATTAACAAACTCAGTACCCCAATTCCAAACTAAGTTGAATCAACACATGCTGTAGCATCAGACAGTCTTTTCTTGTTAGCTGAAAAGTTTTTGGTTTTTTTTGACTTCTTCCAGTTCCTGTGCTAAGTATCTGCATGGTACACTAAAGCCCAACCTAATTCTAGAAGCTGGTAAACTAGTACACTTACATACATATATATATGCAAAACTTACATATCGGTACATTCCTTATAATTTGTTCACTGAACCAGTCTGTAGCCAAAAACAAAGCTAAATCTTTTCAGAAAAGTAAAGGTTTTAAAATGTTAATTAATGATAGCAATCTGGAAAATAAGATGTAAAAAAAAATAAATCTGGGGGTAAAATTGAAAGAGATTAAAGCATAATAAAAGACAAGTTAAGCCTTGCATACTGATGATATGAATGGCTGTGGTCAATATGCACATTTGTACAGTCAAGCAAGTAAGTTAAGATGGAAAATATTTTGTTACTTTATATCCTGGAAAACTTAAATAGGAAGTCTGCTGAATGAACACTAATAATATGACATGTCACCATCAAAACCTTCAGCTTTGACTGTTAGTTTTCATAACTTTATAATTATGACTTACTGTCACATCTAAATGTGAATTCTGCCCTGGAACAACAGACCTCTCCTACTGAACTTTAAGAATTCCCTTAGTTTCTTTCACATCTGGCTCTAATAAATGTTCCTCATACTAAAATCCTTACCTTACTTTTAGCAGTCCCTCAACAAAGAGCACAATTGAAAGCTGTATTTCCTAGTATGGCTGTTGACAGTTAAGGAGTTTTGTTCATTTTGCAGCTAACCAGAGCTTCTAGAATAATGTTATAAAAGACCTACTCCTTGGATTTCCTTACTCCTGTGAAGGCACTGTACTTTTTAACATGTATGCAGGCTAACCGCCCTCCAGTTTTATTACTGCTCATACTCATTGAAACTCAGCTACAGACAGCAGTTCTGCAAAGCACTCCTATGTACTCTGAAGCTAGACCTGTGACTGCGTAATTTTTGGTGACACCTAGAGATCACCTTCAAGACGGAAACCTCAATGAACTGGGCACTGTCCATACACATAGGAAGTCATGTTGTTTTGTTTTGGTTTGTTTTTTTTCTGTTTGTTTGGGGTTTTTTTGTGTTTTTTTCTTTGTTTTGTTTCTGTTTTTTGTTTTGTTTGTTTGTTTGTTTGTTTGTTTTGTGTGTTTGTTTTTGCTTGTTGTTTTGTTTTGTTTGTTTGGTTGGTTGGTTGGTTTTGTTTTTGTTTTTGTTTCCACAGCTACTGTTAAATCTCTTCATAAAAATGCATTTTTATTGACAAAGTCACCCAGATTCCTCAAAAGCCAGAACAAAAAATTAAAAGTCATGTAGATGCAAAATCAAGACGCTACTTAATCTTTCACCTTTTAATTACTGTAAGCAGATCATTATATGAAAAGGAAGTGCATCTTGATAATCTTCACAAGTTTGCTTCCAAACATAGAGTATTACAGAATAAATTAATCTAGGAACTGAACAAACACTAGAAACCAGCACTGTAGACATTTCAAATAAAAATATTTATAGAGATCTGAATAAAATTTCAGTGTTTCTGAGCTGGAAAATAAAAGTATGGATCTGTCAAAGCTGCAAAAGCTAGCTCATCCCCAAATCTAAGTTTTGAAGAGAAGCAGATTAAAATTTCAAGATATCCACTCATCAGCACAGTGAGCATAGACTTTTCCTGTATTGCTATACTTCTTTTGTTGTGATTCTGCTCCATATTATAACACCTTTATTGCAGGATAGGTTGTTATCGGCACTAAGAATAAACAGAATCTGATTTTTTATTCCAGCATTAAACCAGAAATGGTTGCTAAGTGTCTTCTAAAAATCATGGTTAGAAACAGTATTTATAAAAAAACCTTGAGTTTTATTAAGGTTCTGCCAATTAAAAACTGCAGGACAAATCACTGTTAATGAAGTGTAAATTTGGAAATAAAATTTCATTTTTCTAGAGGGTCTCAACACAGGGACTGGTAATGACTTAATGAATCAGAAGGGCCAGAAGCTG